>NC_040035.1:37171245-37471245 GCF_003713205.1 Coffea eugenioides | reverse complement strand
AATCAGATTAGCAACAATATTACAACACGAAAGTCAATTTAAAGTAATTAGAAAGGAAAAAAAAAATGAAAACGAATTGTACTGCAAAGCAAAGTAGAAACATTTTTAATTACACTCGAGCACAAATTATATATCAATATCAATTGAAATAAAATCTTTTTACAAAAAAAAAACAAGTTTTTCAAATACAATCTTACAGTAATACACAATTAAAAATAACTCAAAAAGCATCTCATCCATACAATATATCAAATATTTCAAAAAATTTTTATAGTAAAAATTTTTTATTTTTTTTATATACGTTGTTAAAGTAAAATTTTTCAAAAACATCCCAAAAAACAGCTAATCCAAACGGAGCAAAAAGAAAAACACTACAAAACTTTTTTTAATGTTTTAAACACTTAATTAAGTCATCCTTGGCGAAGTTTTGACAAATTTTCGGATGAGGTATTAGTCATTCGCCCAGATTTCCTATGCCGTGGATGATTGATACAAAAAGAAAATTTAAAGTCTTGCATCAAGAAGCTAAATGCATAGAAATCTCCTGTTTTGCTGTAAAATCTAACGATAATGAAATTATTGTTTGGAGCTTATTAAAATAATTCAATCTTTCCATCCCCTTTCCTTTTGCCAACTTATTTACGAGATACTTTTCTTGATTTGTCTCTGCCTTTTCTCCTTGTAAAAGAGAATAAATTTTGATAACTACTAGCTAGAAAAAAAAATGGACAAATTGTTTTATAATAGTGCATTAATTCGTGTGACTGCTTTGCCCCTTTCATCTTAGTGCAAAGAATTAGACTTTGTTCATAATATATATATACTAGGGGGTTTCTCTACGCGATGTGCAGGCGGCAGGTGTTTTATTAAAAAATTTTGACAGTTTATATTTGGTGGAAAATTTTTGCGCATATGGATTATAAGATTGTATGGCTAATGGAATCGAGTGCGTGAACTCCATCAGGCGCCTCTTTTTATGCCTTTTTTTCGCCAGCAGAGCTAGGAGCATACCAGATTCTGATATTCCTAGGCAAAATAAATTAAGAGAAAAAACTTCATAAACAGTAGTGAGGAACAGATAACCAACTGTGCAAAATAAGATTAAACCAAGGATGTCATATGCAATAGCCCTCAAACAAATGTGACTTACTATCATCAAGTCAAAGAAAGTTTTCAATCGCAAAATAAGAAAAAAGATCAAATAAAAGTTCTTCTGGACAAGCTTTTACAAGATTAGCTTATTTGGCGGAAATGGACTTTGAGACCTTCCTCCTTTTTTCAAGATACTTCGGTGCTCTCTTGCTACTCTTTGGTCGGTGTTTTTTTTCCTTTCTTCAATGTTTTGTACCTACTCTTGCTCAAACTTTTCATCCAGAATCTTATGAGTTCCACTAAAACTCCTCCTCACCAAGAACACCCCTTCTTTGAAGCTTCTGCAATTTGGATTTTGCCACTCATAGAGGCAGGTCTCCTGCAAGGTTTAACTTCTTGCATCGTTTTTCCCACCCCATTTGCACACCAACTCCAATTTTTACCTTTCTTTCTCCATTACACAATCATTTAACATTCAGAAATGCGGTTCATTATGGTATGCAAACTATCTTGTCAACTACCATTAAAGCACAAGTTCACAGTAGAAGTACAAGCAAGCTATAGAAAAACTCCACTTGATTGCTGCAGCAAATGAGATCAAAGCTTTCAACTTCGTTAACAAAGTGTACTACAATCCTCATGCTAAAGTGTAGCTGAATTTTTTAAATAAACTAACTTTAGTGAGGAAGAAAATTTGGGGACCGAAGAAAGAGAATGAGTTAGGATTTTACTTCTTCCGCTATAGCAGCAGAAACCCATTCCTTGCATGTGATTGGGATCAAGGGCTGCCAAAAATTCTCTCTGAAACCTGCCAATTAGTTATTCTGGATCACAGTAATGTGTAGAAGTTGATTTAGGGAGAGTCACATTGAATCACTCAAACAAGAAGATCTAGAAGCTGCACAAGTGTGATATTGCTATATCAATGGACTTCAATGATAATATATAAGCATAGATAATAGAACCGGAAAGAATGTGAATTAATTTACAACTATCCATGTGGAAATCCTACAATATCAATCTCTTTTAAAAGTCTTCAAACAACATTATAAAGATGAGAAATGACATCAGATAAGAAGCGTTTCGTAACTTCAAATTCTACGAGACAAACTTTCTAATTAGTAATACTTCACAGACATGGAAGAACTACAAAAGACATTGACAGATAACAATGAAAGAATACAAATATAGATGTAAATGCAAAAAACCTTGCAGCCATAGTCAACCTAATGATCAAACAGGAATCATGAACAAGATTATAATCTCTGCAATTTCCAAGCACTAATCAAATAGTAGATTATGATTACATCCTCACAATTTTCACAACATGGCAGAACTTCTAAATCAGATTATTCTTACATGACATCACCTTAGGATCCTGCATTGCAAGTCTGGTTCACTCTCTAGTCCTCTATACATTTTCTGCAAGGGATTCACCGGGTTGTTCGACACAAATTAAAAGCTTAAAAATAAAGACATGTTGTACATCGAAAAGGCCATTAGAAGAACCACCTGAGCTGGTGCGACCACCAATTTGACCACCAAAAAGGCATCTACATGGATTAAACCGTAAATTACACATGACACTAATTTTGTTTCAAATTTATATGGCACTTGATGGATACCCAAAATTGGACTTACACCTGGTATAGTGACCAAGAACGAAGTACAACCCATAGAAGCAAACTGATGCACTTGAAAGTACAATGGTCAGAAGCACTGCTTTGCACTTGAAAATCAGTCTAGTAGAGAAACAGAAAATGCTTCTTTTGTATAAGGATAAATAAAAGTATTGACAGGTGCCGAACCTGTGCAATAATAAAAATAGAACCTAACTACCACAAAATATAGTCAATAATTAATCCTAGGTACTGGAGCAGGGACTCTAGGTGTGTAATGGGTTACTTGATTCACCGTGTTCCCGAAGAGTTTGCTTAATCCGATATACCAGAATTAATTAGTTGACAACATTTACTAAATAGTAGATAGTGGCAAGCAGGGTCGTCTCCTCAAGGACTGGGGATATTTGTCTCTTTGAGATTCCAATTGGTAAAGGGGGATTTTATCGGAATGAAACTAAAAATAATTAAACAATTCAACTAAAAATAAATAATTAACTAGCACAAATATAGACAGAAATTAAATCAAGAAATAAATTAGATAAATTCTAGCCAAGGATATAATTACTCAGACACAGTCCACTCATCCGATCATTGATGCAAGGTAGGTTCACTTAATTTATTAATAGGTTAGTTATAGTCGCCGACGAGTTCTGACGATCAACTTTTCCTTAATTTATTGGTAACCAAGGTACGACCATTGATTACCCCTAACCAGAAATACTCCTAGGTACGACCGTAGGAATTAATTTCCCAATTGCATAAAGGACTAGAAAAACCTAACCCCAATCAATAACACGCTACGAGAGTTATTTAAATCAGATTGCACGTTCCCCTAGTGTATAAAAATGCTAGTTGCCACTAGTATTAATCAATTTAAACAATTACGGATTTAATTGACTAATTTGGTAGGAGATTAATAAATCGCACTGAACATCGGGCCCTTAACATTCAATTAATTAAATAATCCCATAGAAATTCAAACAGACAACGTGTAAATATTAATAAATTAAGGAACGCATGATAAATAATTTGATCTCACAGGTATTCGAGACTGCGTCGTCGCGTTGATCCTTGGCTAGACGAAAATCTTAGCCACGCCGCATAAATAAATCTCCACACAAAGTGATTGAATTCATGAACATCAAACCGTCTTTAACTAATTAATCAAGAAGTAAAAGATGATTCTCCCGTTGGAAAATTTTGTCGAACAGTAGGCGTGCGCATGACAAGGAAAAAGAAAGAAAAACTAAACTATTGCTCCAAGCTATCCTACGACTAAAAACAACCTCTAACCCCCTAGTGGTTCTGCCGAATTTGGAGAAAAAGGTGCAAAAGCTGGGCCCTCCGAATTTTCTCTTGTTTCCTATTGCTAGTAGGACTTCCCGTACCAGCCATCTCTTCATCAACCCAAAAGGAAAAGGAAATCAGCTTTGGTCCCCTCTTGTGGGCCACGTTGATGGAGCTTTGTAGAAAACTCCCACGTGTGAAGTAATTTGCTTCAGAAAGCCCCCCTTTTTAGCACCTTTCAGTCCCATTTCATGTAGATAGGTCCAAATACCAAATATAAGTATATGTTAACAATTAAACGATATTTGGCAAGGACAATGGGGGAAATTAACAATCAAAATTACTAACAATCAACACCCTATCAATTCCTCCCACACCTGAACCATGCTTGCCCTCAAGCATGAGAACAGCAATTGAACACCAAAATTTGACAATGGCTATTACTCCAACTACCGTATTGCCAAGATACCAAGAAAAACATATATCAAGCATCAATGGTCAAGATCCAAGAGACATCACCCCAATTAGCTTCCAAACCACCAGCTTCTCCAATTTAAAGCAAACTAATATAAGAAAAATGAATGGTTGCTCAACATTCATCAGCAAATTGTTCAACTATTAATCAAAATCTCAACATTAAATTCACAAATCGGCAAGCTGACTCTTTCACATTCTAACACAATCTTTACTTTTTTTATCACATTTTCTATTTTTCTCTTTCTTTTTTTTTAGAATAACAAAAGACTTAGTCTCTAACCATTAGAGTCTTTTGACGCGGACTCCAACATTTGCCAGATGGAGGAGCCCGGTTACTCAGTTCCAATCGTTATGCGACCACGCACTCATAGTAACTACTACTTTTTGACGCGAGAATTGACACTTTAGGTGAAGATCCTCGGTTACTCAGTAATAACAACTTGCGGAGTACAATCAACTCTTATTTACAACCATATAGCACAATAAGTAAAACAACACAAAAGTAACAACAGCCAACCTCAAATTTTCAAACATGGAGAACTAAAATTAATAACTGGACCAATTCACATGAAAAATGCCAACAATCATTCCCTATATCTAGAAAAGTTAACCAAAAATTAGAAAAGTCAAGCCATTACTGATATTCACCAAAGAGATGTTCCTGAACTCAATCACATTAACTTGATACTTTTTTATTACTAAAACTTGGCAATAGCAGCATTAGAGACAACAATCCAGCATCAAAACTTAGTATTCATATAAGAACTGATCACTAGAAAAAAAAAGAAAAGAAAATAAATGAAAGATAGGCAAAAACAAACTAAACATAAAGGAAAAACCTCTAGAAACTAAAAACTGGAAAAAACTAGCATCACAACTGATTCTCCCCACACCTAAATCACACATTGCCCTCAATGTGACAAATAAATAGGAAAAGTAAAAAGAAAGGCAACGAAACTCCCCTGAAGTCATCAAAACCGTGGAGGGTTAGGCGGAAATTGAGGAGGAAATCCGGCGGGCTGCATAAATGCCGCCAGATTCTGCGCCATGTTAGCCACATTGGCGTCAATGTTTTTCGCTCTTGTATCCAAAATGTCAACCTGTGCTTGTAGCGCGTTCCAGTTGTCAGCCCCTGGGGAAGGATCGGAGATAGACGGGCCAGGATCACCGCCATCAGCGGAGAAGGGGGCAAAAGATGACCGAGGAGGGGTGCGAAGCGGTCCCGGGGGAACAACCTCCCACCCGTCGTCACCCTCCCGTACCAAACCTATTTTCTCTAGACAAGGAATGTCTACGGGCTCCATTTGACATGTTACATGCAAATCATGGTTAGAGAAATCAAGCATATGCAAATTAATAGCCAAATGAGTAATATAGGACCCAAGAATCAGGGGGCGTTTCTTTTTAGGCAAAACAGATTTGAACTGAGAAGCGAGCCAACACCCCAAGTTAACTTTAATGTTATTATGTATGCACCAAATAAAGAAAATTTTCGGCTTAGACAACACACCCGAGCTGTCTCGCCTACCTGAGAAACTATAGGTCAAGAAACGGTGGATATAGCGAGACGCGGGGTCCTTTAGATAACAACTCTTAGACAAACGAGAGTCATAATTAGCACGGTCGACGGACATATCCTCCCAAATATGTCGATAGCGGGATAAAAAGGGTTGTACGTAGTCACATGCACTCTCGGCATACTCACGAGAGTCGACATAGGCCTGATCAATAAAACCAAGGGCAAGATTGAAATCAGTAATGGAATGATGAAACTCTTGACCCATTAGTCTAAAATGGATGACATTGGGAGTAAAAACTGTGTAACCTGTGGGGAGGTCGAACTTAAATGTGGCATAGAACTCCCTAAACAACTCGACAAAAGTTGGACGGTCAATAATATAAGTGTAGGGACGCCACCCAATGACTGCAATCAATTGATCAAAATTCACCCGAATATTCAGAAGACCCAAGGTGGCGGCGTCCCAATAATGGCAGGGAGTAATCTTCCGTTTGCAACAAGCAACATATCGCTGCTTGTCGGTGGCCCTGATGAAGTATAAATTACCCCCAAAATGTGCAGGGTCAGAAATATGGATGCATCGTTGCCTCCCAAGGCGAGCCCTCCTCCTAGAGAAGGAAGGATCGTGCGAGGGGTCAGAGACAGGAATGGAGTGCTGGGGTGGAGGGGGCTGAGAAGTTCTAGGTGTCCTAGACCTAGAGGAGGATCGTGGCTTCACCATGGGTGGCAGTTATCACTCCAACCAACAGGAAACTAAAGCGACCAACAGAAGCAGAAACAGCACTCCATATGAGTGAACAACAGCCCCCAAGCAACAAGCAAATGCCCAATAAATGTAGCTAATGTCAACAATGCAAGGAACCCCAGCACAACAAGTAAATTGAACCAACAAGAAAATCACAGTGATGGCCTCCAACAATCACAAAGAATAACAAAATTTTGGTCACCCCAAAAGCTCAACAACTGTCACCAATTGGACTGTCAAATACACAACTCAACCTACTAAAATTAGCGAGTGACTCAAGAAATCAGATGTTGAGAATCAACAGTAGTTCAGAAATTGGTGAACAACTTAATCAAAAGGTAATTAGCTTTCAAACCAGCAACCAACCAAATAGAACCAACAAATGTAGGCACAATACACATACCAGTACCACTGGTGCACCTCACAGATAATGAAGCAATATAGACGCCCACCTCAGTCAAGAAAATGGAAACTTGAGGCACCCAAGGTCTAGACAAAAGTTTCGACAAAGCAGCAATTACCAACAATAAGCAATGGTGGTCCAAATGTTAGTTAAATGCAGAAAATACAACCCAAAATCGCAGCAAGTGCTCCAATGAGCTTAGTAATTGAAATCACAAAACCGAATGCTCCCCAAACAAGGTACCTAGAGTCAACCAACGGCAATACTAATTCAACAAACCAACACAGAAAATTACTCAACTAAAGGTGCAATAGGGGTATCAATCAGACGAAACCCAAACAATGCCCAACAATTCGACCAATGCCGCAGAACACTCCCAAACAGAGCAACAATTAAACTCACGGCGAAGGACGGCCAACTAGTTGAATTTAACAAACGAGGGCAGTTCTAGCGGCTAATCAGATTAATACATGCATCAATTGGACCCAATTCCAACAAAAAGTAAAAAGAGAAGAAAAAGAGAACTATTTAGGGTTCAACTAAGGGGTACATCTACCTGAACGGAAGAGTAGCGCGAGAAGAGAGAAAGCAAAAGGGGAGGAAGCGTACAGCGGCGGCGGTTGTGGATGGCGGAGCGACGTTGTTGGGAGAGCGGCGCGCTTCGTGGAGAAAGCCAAGGCTGCGCTTGGAGCCGATAACGCGCTCGGCTGGTGGTGCCCGTTGAGGCGGGGGCGAGCTGATGGCAGTCAGGCGACTGTGGGCACGTGAGGTGGGGCGGTCAGCAGTGAAGGGTGGCTGAGTGGCGCGCAGCTATCGCGCAAGGAGGAGGAGAGAGGGGGAGCTGGCCGTGTCGCAGGGCGCACGAGGGAGAGCGAGAGGGAGAGAGAGAGAAGGTGGCGCGAGGTGGGTAGCGGCGGAAAGAGACGAGAGGTGCGGCTTGGCCGCTAGGGTGGGCGAGCGAGAGTGACGGGAGAAAGAGAAAGTGAGAGGGGGCGGCGCGACGTTGGACGGCGAGGGGCGGCAAGGGGGAGAGGCGGTCGCTAGGGATTTCGGGTGAAGAAGAAAGGAAAAGGAGAAAAAGGAAGCGAGGGAGAAGAGGAAAGAAAGAAAGAAAGAAAGGAAAGAAAGAAAAGAAAAAGAAAGAAAGAAAAGAAAAGAGAAAAAAAATAGTTTTTGGGTTTTTTTTAAATTGAAATTCCAAAATTTGAATTTTTGAAAAGAAAAACAAGGCTAAAGGGTTAAAAGGAAATTAATTTTATTTCCATTTCTTTTAAAAAAAAAATTTGTAGAATTTAAATTTCAAAAATTCAATTGCTAAAATAATTTTATTTGTAAAAAATATTTTTCAAAAATAATAAAATAATAAAAAAAGAAATTTTGTTTTTAATTTAAAAATATTTCCTTTGTTTTTGGGTTGTCAAATACAGCGTGGGCATGCCAAGATTATAAAACGTCCACTGATCTCGGGAGGCACTAACACGGCGTGGGCACGCCAAGATTACACTTCCTACCAACGTCGTGAAATGTTGAGATTTTACCAACATGGCATGGGCACGCCAAGATTGGTAAGCATCCATTGATCTCGAGAGACATTAACATGGCATGAGAACGCCAAGATTGCACTTCCTGATCACAGTGAAGGAAAATATTAAGACCGACTACTACCCGACTAAAAAACGATAAAACAAAAGAAATAAACAACGAAAAATAATAAAATGGGTAAAATACATAAAACCCCTCTGTGGTTAAGAAAATTGATATGAAACCTCCTCATTATTTAGAAACACCCACTTAACCCCCCTGTGCTTTGGACTTCTTTGGATTTTACTTGCTGACCGGCTGGGAAGCCGGTAATAATATGAAATATCAAAAATACCCTCATATATAATATGTGAAAAGTTACAGATGCAATTAGTCAATGTAGAGCGGACTTCTGAAAATGAGAGAGAAACCCTAAACCTACAACGAAGAAGAAGGTGACTGTATTGCTGAACGGTGTGAGCTATGGTGAAGATCGATCGGGCTTGAGCTACATTTCATGTTTTGAGAGATAAACCCTAAACCTACAGTCAAGAAGAAGGTGTTTGTGTGCTGCAGATCGGTCAACAACATTAGACAACATCGGTCGGCGTTTCTGTGCAAATCAGTCGAGAGTCGCAACGCATTGAGCATAGCTATTAACCAGGTAAAATACATATCTGAACCTTAGGCATTAGACGAGTTGATTTGTTTGATGGCAGGTGTTTTGGTAGTAAATTGGGGATATTTTTAAACTTGGTAAAGGAACCACCATTGTCAATTTTGGCTTAGTCAAAAGTTTCTCCGACAATGTTTGTGGGAATTTTTTTTAAAAATTTGGTAAATATTGCAAAATGTCAGTTTTGGATTGGTCAGAAGCTTTTCCAACAAACTTCCGACAATGTTTGTGGGAAAATTTTTGTTTAAATTGCTAAATGTGCAAAATGTCAAGGTTTGGCTTAGTCATAAACTTTTCTGACAATCTTTGGGAGAAATTTTTAAAAAAATTACAATATACTAAAAAAAGTATGGGTCTATTTGGAGTAATCAGAACTATTGTGGTCCATACTGGTATTGATTATGTTTTTATCCTTCTAGATAAGTATGCTGATGTTGATTTTTTTTTTTTTGAAACTGAGCGTATGAAATATTGCCTGTCCTTTTTGATACATCTGAAAAGCAAATGAGTAAATGAATCTCTGTTTTTTGACACATCTGAAAATGGAATTAGTAAAATAATCTAAGTTACTTTGGGTTAGGTGCATAAGAATAGGAGATAATCCGTGGCAGACCATAGACATACACATGCATTATGGTGGATATTTCAAATGAAAACCGAGAATTAGATACACTGGTGAACACGTGAGGGTATTTTGTGGATGGGACCCTGATGAATTATCTGTATTTGAGTTTCCAAAAATGTACCAAACAATTGACCACGGCGTAACAAATATGAATTTCTGGTACTCCATTCCCTTTCATGACCTTGATGTTGGTATGGTTCCCATCAAGGATAATGTTGACATCAAATTATTGACAACATGTTATGAGGGGTTTACAGAAATGCACATATATGCTGAGAAGGGGCCTGATCCCATTGAAATTGTGTCCCCGGAAGGAAAATTACTGTACAAGAGAGTGACTGGTGATGGCGTACTTGCACTTCCATATCATGATGACTAGCAGGCTGAGATTAGTTCGTCCTCAGCTGTTAAAGGCAGGGATAAAATTGACCCTTTAGTAATTGGGAGTGAGGACAATAATGACAATCCACAAATTAACTGTAGAGCAAAGGACATCTGTGAAGAAGAGTCATCACAAATTGAGTCGGATCCAGCTTTTGTGGGACCACATAGAGAGAAGATACATGATTCTGGTAACAAGTCCAAGAGAAAGAAGACAACAAATGATAAAAAAGCTAAGTCGCAAAGAGTAAAGTTAAGTGCAAGGAAGTCAGTCAGGCGGTTATTTAAAGACAAAGAAGACGGTGATACATTCTCAGAGCCTCAGCAGTCTCCTATAAGGAAGTCAACAGAAGAAACAACACAAGCAGAGAGAGATCCAACATCAGAGCAAACTGATTGTAGGGGAGAACTAACAACACATGCAGAGAGAGATTCAACAGAAGAGCAGACTGATTGTAGGGGAGAAAGAACAGTTCATGAAGGCGGAGAAGAAGATGAAGTCATACCAGATTATTCAGATCTTCCTGACTGGCTAAGAGAAACAGTAGACCTGCCTAAAGATGATGACATATTTGCAGGTTTACATGGTCAAGGATCAATACAGGCATCTATAAATGTTGGATCTACAAATTCGGTTGGTATTGATTCAAAGCAGCAACAAGAAAATCAGCAAGCAAAAGCATCAAAACAAGCTGATTTAAATGAAAATCAACAGCAACCAAAAAATACACCAAAAGCTAATTTGGGACAACATAAGCAGCAAACCCAATTCAAAAAACAACATGAAGATTCAAGAAGTCAGCCAATATCAGGGAGGGATGATAGATGTCATGCCAATGAGCAGGAAGAGGACTGGAATGAAGCAGTAGAGGATGATGAAGACCTGTTTGACAGAGGAATAAGATCTGATGATGAAAGCATCCCTATCTACAGTTACTTCAATGCGGATGAAGAGTTTAGGAAAGAGCACTTTGAACTAAAGGTTGGCCATAAATTTACTAGCTTCTATAAGTTTAGAGAGGCTTTGGTGGAATGGAAAATTAGAGAGGGATATGAGCACAACTACATCAGAAATGAAGGCTCTCGAATCACAGATAAATGTGCAAAAGGGTGCAGTTGGAGAATTCATGCAAGCAGAATCCAGAAAACAAAGACATTTATGATCAAAACTCTTAAAGGAGAGCACCATTATGACAGGGATTACAACAATCGATATGCCACTTCAACATATCTGAGTAATAAATTTCAACCTAAAGTGAGGGATGATCCTGGATATAGTATTCCTGGCATAATGAATGAGACAAGAAGATTATTTATGCTAGACATTAGTCAAAAAATAGTTGCCAGAACAAAGCAAAAAGTATTAGAGGCACTTAGGGGCAATGACATGGAGCAATACCACAGACTTTGGGATTATGTAGCTACTATTCAAAATTCCAATCCTGATAGTCATATTTCATTGCAAATTGATAGGCAAAATGTTGAGGAAAGAGCTACATTTCAGAGGATATATTATGGTTTAGGTGCTTTGAAAAATGGTTTCCTAGAAGGATGTAGACCTATCATAGGACTAGATGGCTGCTTCCTCAAGAGTCCCTTTGGAGGTCAACTGCTTACAGGCTTGGGTAGGGATGCCAATGAAAATATGTTTCCTATTTCCTTTGCTATTGTTGAGGTAGAGAATTACGATAGTTGGAGTTGGTTTTTGCGGGAATTAATCAGCCAAATTGGAAGAGGAAACAAAGGAGTGGCTTACACTTTCATTTCGGATAGCAAAAGGGTCTTATCCATGCAATTGAAGAATTGTTTCCTGAATCAGAGCACAGATTCTGTTTGAAACATATGTTTGAGAACTTCAAACAAAGATTCAAGAATCAAGACTTTAGAAACATGTTTTAGGAAGTTGCTGCAGCAGCAAGCATGCCGGAGCATGAAACTGCCATAGCAAATCTTGTAAGGGCTGACCCACAGGAAAGTGACAAGCTAACAGCTGCAGGATAGTTCAAACGGTTGCCTCCAAAATTATGGTCCATAGCTCATTTTAGTACAGCTTGTAGGAGTGACACTTGCGTTAACAACATGAGTGAGTCATGGAATAATTACGTTCTAAAAGTTAGAGGGGAGCCAATAATTACAATGCTGGAGTGGATTCGAAGAAGATTAATGCAAAGGTTGGTAACCAAACGATAGGGCATGCTGAAACATGGTGGCACTTTATGTCCAAACATTTATGAGAAGTTAGAGAAGTTTAAGATAAAGACAAGAAATTGTGTTGCGGTTTATGAAGGAAATGGGAATTTGGAAGTTGATGGCTATGGAAGGACAAATATTGTCAATTTGGAGATGAAAACATGTACCTGTGGTCATTTTCAGTTTAGTGGCATTCCTTGCGTGCATGCGGTTGCCTGCATTCAGAGTAGAAAGTTGAAATTTGAGGACTATGTTGATGCTTGTTACCATATGGAGGCATATTTAAGGGCCTACAACTTCACAATTGGTCCCGTTCCTTCGAAGCAGTTCTGGGTAGATAGCAAAATGCAATATTTGAACCCACCATTGGTGAAAAAATAGCATGGTAGGCCAAAAAAATAGAGGAAGAAGTGCCCAGAAGAGCCCACAAATCAACAGAAAGCAAGTAGGAAAGGTCTTGCAGTTTACTGTCGGAGGTGTTTGAAATCTGGATATAACATACGAACTTGCAAATCAGGGATTCACCCTAAGTCTAAACTTTACAAAGTAATGTAACATTTTACATTCTACTGTCACTATGGTTTAGTGTGTTTTGTTGCTACTTATATACTCATTAATTTCGATTTGAACTATAGGCACCTAAAGTTGGTCCAATAACTTCAAATGCAACATCCGTAGCTTCTGCAACTCAGGCTAGTGTCTCAAGTACTACTGCTACTACACTTTCACAGGTACTAAAAAGTAATTATCTATTTTTGGGTGCTGGAATATACTTACATACATACTAACCGTGAGAACTTACATACAGGAGTCAAATCAACCTATAAGTGGTACCAACCAAGAAAGCCATCAAAGTAGATCCTCAAAGAGAAAGCAACTAACTGCAACTGCAAGGATGTCAAGGCTGCGACATTGTGGCTCTAAGAGACCAAGAAAATGAACTGCTATTTTTTCGATTTTATTGGTTGAATGTACTGGTTATGCCAAGTAGAATATGTCGATTTTATTGGTTGAATGTACTAATACCATTATGGTATGGATGTTGCAATATTTTTCATTGTACTCAGATTTTTGGCTGTCTTTTGGTTGACTGATACTCTTATGGGTATTGTACTCAGATTTTTTGGCTATGTTTTGATTGACTTTACCTATCTTTTGGGGTACTGATACCATTATGAATTTTTTGCCTCAGATTTTTTGGCTATGTTTTCGTTGATTGTGGTTATCTTTTGGTTGACTGATGCCATTGTAGTATTGTACTCAGATTTGATGGCTATGTTTTAGTTAACTGTGACATTTGTGACTGTATTGCTATGCTGGTGAACCTTTTGGCCATGTTATGGTAGGATACCATTGTGGTATGATTGTGATAATATGTTATGGATGGCAATATTACTAGCCACATCTTTGATGATTTATCATATCTAGTTGTGGTACTATGGATAGCAATATTATTGGCCATATCTTTGCTGAAAATGATTAAATCTATCAAGTGTCCTGAATAATAATTGCTGGTTATATCTTTGCATCTGATGACTTAATCTAACAACTTCATTGCATTTAAATGGGTCTTTCAGGGTCTTTTCAATGTCCTGAATAAAAGCAGGTTTTTTCAATATTTTTAACAAAAGCAGCTTCATTCACTCATTTATAATTGAATCATGAAAATCAACTCTAGATTGAAACCAGGATGTGGTTTTTGCACTACAATTTGTCCCAACTCCAAATTCTATTACACTACTTTTACATTACAAATTTTGCCCAAACTTCATCTCATACATATAACGACCAGTGACAAAAGAGACACAAGTACAGTCAGCATCATCATCTTCTTCATCAGCCCCATCGTTGCTTCGACATTGTGAATCTTCGATTGTAATCCCATAATGATGTTATAGTTATTACTTTTCATTCCTTGCCCAGACATGATAAATCTTTCCGCTGTTGCAGGTCCAATTGGTGAAACCCCTTCAACGTATGGACTTTGGCAGGATGATTCATTCGCGCCTCTCTCTCTACTAATTGGGTTGCACCATGTCCAAAATGAAAAAGCACCAGTTTCATATACATAATACAACATACCTTTTGATGATTTTTCAGATTCAACTACCTTAATCTTTGCTTTATTGTTGCAGAAGTATCGCCGGTTTTGGTACCTTAGGTCCCTCGATCCACCGCCAAAATTTTGGGAGCTTGAAATTTTTTGGTTCTCCCTTGAAATGATAGCTGATTTAGCCCTTCCAAAGCTCTTTTTTTCCTATCCAAAGCTGCGTTGCTCTTTACGTTTTTGGGTCTTCGTTTTGCATCTCTCTGTCGAATTTTCTCATTTGCAGAACAACAATTATGATGGGTTTCATTTCTAAGAGACATGGAGGGCAAAATTGGAATGAAAAAAGTTTCTTCTAGCCACAAGTTACCATTAAGTCGCGTCAATATCACTCGATAGCTTCCCAACTGGTCAGCAGGTAAAATCTAAAGAAGTCCAAAGCACATGGGGGGTTAAGTGGGTGTTTCTAAACAATGAGGAGGTTTCGTGTCAATTTCCTTAACCATAGGGGAGTTTTATGTATTTTACCCCAATAAAATCCATGTTCGGGTTGCCTCCCAAAAGAGCGCTATTTTTTAATGTTTTTTGCTAGACATAGCCCAAGATTTGTTTAAACTAAGCGAATTGGGTCTTCCAGTTGCACCATCTCCACCCGTTCAACCGGAAACCCTTCATGATACGGCTTGAAACGGTGACCATTCACTACAAATTTCTTCTCCATTTTCAAACTCTGGATCTCTACTGCACCATAATGAAAGACATTAGTCATAACAAAAGGATCAATCCAACAAGAACGTAATTTATCTCGAAATATCTTCAATTTTGAGTGGTACAGTAGAACTTTTTGCCCGCACACAAATGTCTTCCTAGAAATCTGTTGGTCATGAAATATCTTATTATTCTTCTTATAAATCATCGCGTTCTCGTATGTTTCATTTCGAATCTCCTCCAATTCTTGTAATTGCGACTTTTTTTGAATTCTGCCCTCCTCGATATTCATATTGCATTGCTTGACCGCCCAAAATACTCTATGCTCGAACTCGACCGGGAGGTGACATGATTTCCCAAATACCAACTGATAAGGGGACATTTCAATGGGTGTCTTGTACGCCGTCCTATATGCCCATAGTGCATCGTCCAATCTCATACTCCAATCCTTCCTATCGGGTCGACCCATCTTCTCTAAGATCGACTTGATCTCTCGGTTCGACGCTTCCGCCTAATCGTTTGTTTGAGGATGGTAGGGTGTAGATATCTTATGTAAGATGTCGTACCTCCTAAAAAGTGCAGCAATCGTCTTGTTGCAGAAATGGCTATCTCGATCACTTACAATCGCTCGCGGCATCCCAAAGCGGACAAAAATATTAGACCTTATGAATTCTGCAACCACTTTGGAATCATTAGTACGGGTGGCCTTTACTTCCACCTATTTTGAGACATAATTCACAGCAAGCAATATATACAAAAAATCATAAGACGAAGGAAAAGGACCCATAAAGTCAATATCTCAAACGTAAAAAATTTCAACAAAAATCATTGGGGTTTAGGTCATTTGATCCCTACGAAAAATATTACCTACTCGTTGACACTTGTCACAGGAGTTACAAAATGAATAGGCATCTTTGAAGAGGGTCAGCCAATAGAACCAACTCTCTAGCACCTTACGAGCCGTTCTCTTTGGTCCAAAGTGATCTTCACACGCAAAAAAGTGACAATAAGTTAAAATAAATTGGAATTCAATTTCACTTACACATCTACGGATGACTTGGTCGGCACCCAATTTCCAGAGGTAAGGATCATCCCAAATGTAGGATTTTGCATCACTCTTCAACTTGTCCCTCTTCGCCTTAGGCCATCCTGCAGGGAACTTGTCAGTGATTAGAAAATTAATAATATCCGCATACCAAGGCAAGGATAAATTAACAGAAAATAAATGCTCATCGGGAAAAGTTTCTTTCAACAAGAGCACGTCTTCGGCGACTTGTACTCGACTCAAGTGATCTGTTACCAGATTTTTTGCCCCTTTCTTGTCTCTGATCTCCAGGTTAAACTCTTGTAGCAATAGTATCCACCTTATCAGTCATGGTTTTCCCTCTTTCTTGGTCAACAGATACCGCAATGCTGCATGATCAGAAAAAATAATAACTTTAGCACCTAATAAATAATACCTGAATTTCTCTAAAGAAAAAATTACCGTCAAAAGCTCCTTTTCAGTGGTGGAATAGTTTAATTGAGATCCGTTCAAGACTCGAGATGCATAGTATATAGCATGAGTTATTTTTCCTACTCGTTGATCCAGCACCACGCCCACGGTATAATCGCCGGCGTCGCACATGATCTCGAACGGTAAGTTCCAATCAGGAGGTTGTATAATAGGTAGCGAGGTCAATAGCTCTTTCAACCTGTCAAACGCCCTCTTACATGCTTCATCGAAATCGAAGGGCACCTCTTTTTGTAAAAGTTGGAATAGGAGTGCTCTAATTTTCGAGAAGTCTTTAATGAACCTTCGATAGAAACCTGCATGACCCAAGGAAGAACGCACTTTCCGCACACTCGCAGGGTAATGTAAAGTAGATATAACATCTATTTTTGCCTTATCAACCTCAATACCCCTAGACGACACTACATGCCCCAGAACTATTCCGTGTTCGATCATAAAGTGATATTTTTTCCAATTAAGCACGAGATTAGTTTCTATACACCTTACCAAAATTAATTTCAGGTTATCTAGACAGTTGTCAAAACTCTCACCATACACACTGAAATCATCCATGAAAATCTCGATAATCTTCTCAACATACTCAAAAAAAATACTTATCATGCATCTTTGGAAGGTAGTAGGTGCATTGCACAACCCAAACGGTATCCTTCGATATGCAAAAGTTTCAAATGGGCACATAAAGGTCGTCTTCTCCTGGTTCTCGGGTGTGATAGCAATTTGAAAATAATCTAAGAATCCATCCAAAAAATAATAGTAAATTCGACCTGTTAATCAATCTACCATCTGATCAATGAAAGGAATGGAAAAATGATCCTTTTTTGTGACGGTGTTCAACTTCCTATAGTCTATACACTGCCGCCACCCGGTGGGCTTTCGAACTGGTACGAGTTCACCCTCTTGATTTGATTCCACCGTCACCCCTGCCTTTTTCGGGACCACCTGTACTGGACTCACCCAGGGGTTATCTGATATTGCAAAGATTATCCCCACATCCAGTAGTTTCAGGATCTCTTTCTTCACTACCTCCATCATTAGGGGATTCAGTCTCCTTTGAGCCTACCGGATAGGTTTAACACCCTCCTCGAGTCGAATTCAATGCATACACACGGCGGGGCTAATTCCCTTGATATCGGCGATGGTCCATCATATCGCCTACTTATGTTCCCTGAGAATTCGAAATAGTTTGTCCTCCTTAACCTTTGATAAACTCGCATAGATGATCACTGGGAGTGTCTCCCCTTCACCCAAGTATGCGTACTTTAGGTGTTTTGGCAGGGGTTTCAATTCCAAGACAGGCGCCTGCACCACAGATGAAAGTAACCTCTCGTGAGGTTCCGGTGTAAAAATGGATGCGAGATCATACGTTGTTTTTGTGGTTGGCAACATCTATAACGCTCCAATCACACATTTGAACTCTTCACTCAACTCTACCCCATGGTCATCTCTGATTCGAAATGCCTGGTCAAGGCGACTTCTAACTCATCCCTGTCTTCAATTTAAAAAACTTCTTGTACAGCAGGGTCAATAACATTTATAGAGAAAACAGAGCCAACATGTGATTCTGAAGAATATTTCATGGTTTCAAAAATGTTAAAATGAACAATCTCACCATCAAATTCCATAGACATGGTGCCCTTATTAACATCAATTTTGGTTCGAGTTATGCTTAAGAATGGTCTACCTAACAGTAAAAGTGATGGGTCGTGGGAGTGTTCATCCTCCATGTCTAGCACATAAAAATCGGCGGGGAAAACCAATTCATTAATTTTTACTAAAACATCTTCAACAAACCCGTCAGGGTATGCATTGGTTCGGTTAGTTAAGTGAATTATTATTCACATTTCTTTCAAAGAACCTAAGTTCAAAGAAGCATATATGGACTTGGGCATGACATTAATCGAAACTCCTAGGTCTAACATGACCATCCCAATTAAGGTATTACCTATCCTACAGGAAATGGTGAACATACCTGGATCCCAGCATTTCGGTGGAAGCTTCCTTTGTAAGATTGCTGACACGTTCTCCCCCACTATAACTCGTTCATCTCCTTTCAACCGTTTTCGGTTGACACACAAATCCCTCAAAAATTTTGCATATCTAGGCACTTATTTAATCGCGTCCAGTAGGGGAATGTTAATCTCCATCTTGCGGAAGATCTCCAGGACCTCTTTCTCCTTGTCCTGTTTCTTTGGTTTCTCTAGCCTGCTAGGAAAGGGAGGTGGATTAGTTTTACCTTTAGTGATTGGGTGCGGGAGTACCTTTTGATCTTTGTTGTCTCTGCCCTCCTCTTCCAACTCTTTGTCAAGTCGTTCCTCGTCCTTGTCCTTAGGAATCACCGGTTCTCGTTCTCGGATTTCTTTGCCACTCCTCAAGGTCATTGTACTAACATTCTTCCAATTCAACTCAGGTTGAGATGGCAACTTCTCTTGAACTTGGGACTCCAAAAGGTTGATCGTGATGGCCATTTGATTCATTTGATTTTGCATGGATTGCATCTATCCCAGTTGATTTCTCATATTTTGTAGATCCGAATCTGTCTTCTGTTGATTTGCAATCAATTGCTTCATCATCTCTTCCAAGAACGGACCTGAGTTCCAAGGGGGTGATGGTGGGCGAGGCTGATACTGCTGTTGATACCCTTGCTATTTGTTTGGTGTAAAATTGGGCTGCCTATTTCCTCCATAGCTGAAGTTAAGGTGATCCCTCCAACCAGAATTGTAGGTACTTGAATATGGGTCGTACTGCTTTCTTGGCGCGGGCGTGTGGCCTGTCATGTTCACTTGTTC
Organism: Coffea eugenioides; assembly: GCF_003713205.1. Taxonomy (NCBI): domain Eukaryota; kingdom Viridiplantae; phylum Streptophyta; class Magnoliopsida; order Gentianales; family Rubiaceae; genus Coffea; species Coffea eugenioides. The sequence goes on along the minus strand of NC_040035.1, from coordinate 37,451,653 downwards.
TGTATTTTCTTCTTGAACTAGCGGACACATCTCCGTAGAATGACCCAAGGCAACACATACCCCACATACTTTGGCTTGTGAGACACTTCTCACAGCTAGTTGTCGCACGAAAAACGTCAATTCAGAGATTTGTTGTTGGATGGAGGATGTTTCTATCTCATTCACCCTACACGTTGGGACATCCTCTTTTATGCCAAACTGTTGTGAATTCTCAGCCATTCCTTCAATTAGCTCCCATGTCTCTAGAGGAGTTTTATTTACTAACGCCCATCCACTTGCAGCATCACTTATGCTTCTGTCCCTGAAGAGTAACCCCTCATAGAAATATTGGATGAGCAGTTGCTCACTTATCTGATGCTGAGGGTATTGGATGCATAGTTTCTTAAATCTCTCCCAGTACTCATAGAGAGACTCGCCTAGATGTTGTTTGATACCGCATATCTCCTTCCTTAGGCTTGCAGCTCGAGACGCCGGAAAGTACTTGTCCAAGAATTTTTTCTTCAGCTGGTCCCACGTGGTGATACTACCAGGTGTTAGGTAGTACAACCAGTCTTTTACGAAGTCCTTCAAAGAGAAGGGAAAGACCCTCATTTTTATCTGCTCTTCTATGATTCCCGGGGCTTCATACTGTTGCAAATGACGTCGAACTCTTGCAAGTGCTTATAGGGCTTCTCACCTGGTAAACCATGGAAAGATGACAAGAGATGAATTAGACCAGATTTTAGTTCAAATGGAGTGTTATCATTCAAACTTGGAAAAGTAATGCATAAAGGTTGCTAATTTAAATTAGGAGCAGCCAACTCCCTTAGTATTTGTGCATTTGCCATAATGACTTCCTCTTGGTTCGAGTCATTCGAAGTGTCACCAAACGAATCTGCTGGTCCAACTTATGGCTCAGGTCTCTGAGATGCAGCACTTGAGTGCTCTTCTCTGAGTTGTCTGATTTCTTTTCTTGTTCTACGCGTAGTCTTCTTTATCTCGAGGTTGAAAATTAATTCACTTGTATGAGAAGAACGAGGCATACACTTGAAAAGCACCAGAAAATTAGAACAAAATTGAACTCAAAAAGAAACAAATAACTGACACCAGTCCCCGGCAATAGCGCTAAAAATTGGCAAGTACCGAACCTGTGCAATAATAAAAATAGAACCTAACAACCACCAAAAGCAGTCAATAACTAATCCTAGGTACTGGAGCAGGGACTCTAGGTGTGCAATGGGTTACTTGATTCACCATGTTTTCGAAGAGTTTGTTTAATCTGATATACCAGAATTAATTAGTTGACAACATTTTCTAAATAGTTGACAGTGACAAGTAGGGTCGTCTCCTCAGGAACTTGGGATATTTGTCTCTTTGAGATTCCAATTGGTAAAGGAGGATTTTATCGGAATGATACTAAAAATAATTAAGCAATTCAACTAAAAAAAATAATTAACTAACACAAATATAGACAGGAATTAAATCAAGAATAGAATATATAAATTCTAACCAAGGATACAATTACTCAGACACAGTCCACTCATTCGATCATTGATGCAAGGTAAGTTCACTTAATTTATTAATAGGTTAGTTATAATCGCCGACGAGTTCTGACGACCAATTTTTTCTTAATTTATTGGTAACCAGGGTACGACCATTGATTACTCCTAACCAGAAAATACTTTTAGGTACGACTGTAGGAATTAATTTTTCAATTGCATAAAGGACTGGAAAAACCTAACCCCAATCAATAACACGCTACGAGGGTTATTTAAATCAGATTGCACGTTTCCCTATTGTATAAAAACGCTAGTTGCCACTAGTATTAATCAATTTAAATAATTACGGATTTAATTGACTAATTTGGCACGAAATTAATAAATCACACTAAACATCGAGCCCTTGACATTCAATTAATTAAATAATCCCATAGAAATTCAAACAGACAACGTGCAAATATCAATAAATTAAGGAACGCATGATAATTAATTCGATCTCACAGGTATTTGGGACTGCGTCGTCGTGTTAATCCTTGGCTAGACTGACAGGTGTCGAGCCTGTGTAATAATAAATATCTACTGGAGAAAAATATAATTTTCTGTGTATAGTAGTGAGCAGAGTCGAATCCATAAGGACTGGAAAAATTCGATTCTTTTCAAGTACGGGACACGGGGGATTTTTTATCCGAATAAAACTAAAAATAATTAAACAATTTAACCAAAAAATAAATAAATAATTAATACGAATATAAATAGCAATTAAATAAATAATAAATAAATTTTAGCCAAGGATACAACTACGCAGATACAGTCCATTTATCCGATCATTGATGCAAAGAAGGTTCACTTAATTTTATTAACATGTTAGTTATAGTCACCGATAAGCTTTGACGTCCAGCTTTTCCTTAATTTATTGATAACCAAGGTACGACCGTTGATTACCTCTAACCAGGAAATACTCCTAGGTACGACCGTAGGAATTAATTTCCTAATTGCCTTAAAAACTAGAAAAACCTAACCCAAATTAATAACACGCTACGAGGGTTATTTAAATCAGATTGCACGTTCCTCTAATGTGTGAAAACATTAGTTGCCACAGATATTAACCAATTAAACAATTAAGGATTTAATTGATTAATTTGACAGGAGATTAATAAGTCAAATTGCACATCAGGCCCTTGATATCCAATTAACAAAATAATCCCATAAAAATTCAAATAGAAAACATGCAAATATTAACAAATTAAGGAACACGTAAAAATTAATTAGATCTCACAGATATGTGGGACTGCGTCTTCGCGTTGATCCTTGACTAGATGAGAAGATTAGCCACGCCTCATAAGAAACTTTCCACACAATTTAATTGATTTCAAAGACATAAGTACTCGCTAATAATTTAGAATGAAACTTTGAGTCTCCATAGATTCTTTGAAGAAAAATTGCATACCACACAACAAAAGAAGGAACAAGTTCCTCCTCTACACAAAAGACTACCTATTCTACTTTGTAGTCTCCTCGGAGAGAAAATCTCCCTTCATGCTAGAAGCTCTCTAAAAATAAAAACAAGCCAAATGGAAAACTTCACCCCCTCGTCCACACAAGAAACCATTCTTTTTTTCTATCTAATCAATCCCACCGAAAACAAAAGCAAAACCCAACTTTTGTTTGTCGGGTTTCCTTTGACCAAATGCACATGATCACAAGAAAGCAATTATCCTACTACTGTAAGAAAGTAAACAAAAGGCACACTATCTTTAGACAATACTAATTCTTCGCGGTCCCCACCAATTGAGATGTTGGCTAGCCAAATGCAATTCAATTCTTTTTCATCAGCAAAAGGGATGGACGTTGGTTTACACCATGCGTGTGGGCCAATTGTGTAGAGCTTCACAATAATCTTCTCAAGAAGGTTTCTGTGCCAATTTCTGAAATTGGGTTTAAATACCAAATATAAATATATGTCACAATTAAAGCAATATTTGGCAAGATCAAAGAGGAAAATTAATAATAAAATTACTAACAATTGACACCCTATCATAGATGAAAAGTTTAGCCACGCCGCATAAATAAATCCCATGCAAAGTGATTGAATTCATGAACGTCAAACCGTCTTTAACTAATTAATCAAGAAGTAAAAGATGATTCTCCCGTTGGAAAATTTTGCCGAACAGTAAGCGTGCGCATGACAAGGAAAAATAAAGAAAAAGTAAACTATTGCTCCAAGCTATCCTACGACTAAAAACAACCTCTAACCCTCTAGTGGTTCTGCCGAATTTAGAGAAAAAGGTACAAAAGTGAGGCCCTCCGAATTTTCTCTTGTTTCCTATTGCTAGTAGGACTTCCCGTACCAGCCATCTCTTCATCAGTCCAAAAGGAAAAGGAAATCAGCTTTGGTCCCCTCTTGTGGGCCACGCTGATGGAGCTTTGTAGGAGACTTCCACGTGTGAAGTAATTTGCTTCAGAAAGCCCCCCCTTTTTAGCACCTTTCAGTCCCATTTCCTGTAGATAAAGTCCAAATACCAAATATAAGTATATGTTAACAATTAAACGATATTTGGCAAGGACAATGGGGGAATTAACAATAAAAATTACTAACAATTAACACTCTATCAAATCCCCCCACACCTGAACCATGCTTGCCCTCAAGCATGAGAACAACAATTGAACACCAAAATTTGACAATGGCTATTGCTCCAACTACCGTATTGCCAAGATACCAAGAAAAACATATATTAAGCATCAATGGTCAAGATCCAAGAAACAATACCCCAGTTAGCTTCCAAACCACCAACTCCTCCAATTTAAAGCAAACTAATATAAGAAAAAGGAATGGTTGCTCAACATTCATCAGCAAATGGTCCAAATATTAACCAAAATCTCAACATTAAATTCACAAATCGGCAAGCTGACTCTTTCACATTCTAACACAATCTTTACTTTTTTTTATCACGTTTTCTATTTTTCTCTTTCCTTTTTTTTTAGAATAACAAAAGACTTAGTCTCTAGCTATTAGAGCCTTTTGACGCGAACTCCAACATTTACCAGATGGAGGAGCCTGGTCACTCAGCTCCAAGCGCTACGCGACCACGCACTCATAGTAACTACTATCTTTTGACGCGAGAATCGACACTTTAGGTGAAGATCCCCGGTTACTCAGTAGTAACAACTAGCGGAGTACAGTCAACTCTTATTTACAACCATATAACATAATAACTAAAACAACACAAAAGTAATAGCAGCCAGCCTCAAATTTCCAAACATGGAGAACTAAAATTAATAACTGGACCAATTCACATGAAAAATGCCAATAATCATTCCCTATGCCTAGAAAAGTTAACCAAAAATTAGAAAAGTCAAGCCATTACTGATATTCACCAAAGAGATGTTCCTGAACTCAACCACATTAACTTGATACCCTTTTATTACTAAAACTTGGCAATAGCAGCATTAATCTGTCAAGCAATGCTACCACACTCGATTGTCGAGATCGTGTCATTCATTTTCCGTCAAATTAGATGATTTCCGTCCATTTTCCAAAGAAATCCAAAGGACAATGAAATTATGTAGGTGTTTTTAAATAGTGAGGAGATTTCGTGGGTAGTAAGCAAATCACAAGAGGTCAGTGTATTTTATCCTTTTTTTTTAATTTTACAAACCAAAAGAATTCTAGTCTAGTATTAGCTGTAATCAACCCAAAAGAAGAAAGACAGATGTTCTATACCAAAATGGTCTTATCCTAAATCACAACAGTACGCAAAACCATGTTGAGTTTGACATTCAACCCCCCGACACTTTGGCACTTCAAGATGCGACTACACTGCTACCGCTCCTTAGTACAGTAAAACTCCGAGTCGCCACACACACTCACACGCTAGCCACACTAACTGTGCCCCCTCTCGCCCCATTCTCACTCTCACCTAGGGTGCAATTTAATTGAAAAGCTTGACTCGAGCTCATGAATAGCTCGATAAATTATTCCATTTGAGATTGACAGGTCGCGGTTGAACTAATCAATTGAGTTTTTTGAAGCAAGTTCGGGTATGTATATTATATATTGAAAAACTTGTGGTGTTTTATGAAATACTTGATATAATATTTAATTAATGTATTATACATATTTAAATTACTCTTTTAGGTTGGTTATTTATAATATTTTTGGTCCTAATCATTTGTTGAACTCAAGTAATCAAACTTCACCATAACGAACGCAATTCCTCCACCTAGCACTTTTTCCTGCCTTAGATCTTTGTTCATTGATCGTTGTGGCAAGCTCAAGAAGTTGTTCACACCAAGGCTGCTACAATCCGTGCAAAGTCTCGAAGTACTTAAGGTCTGGTGTTGTAATGAATTGGAGGAGATAGTATCAAACGATGAAGAAGGCTACTTTAGTTTTACTTCAAGCAACAAAGATTCATGCTAAAGGACCACTATCAGTTGCCTCCCAAATCTCAAGAAATTGGCTGTGCTAGGAAATCCTAAACTAAGGAATATTTGCAAGAGGCTCCTGATTTGTAACTCTATTGAGAGAATTGAGGTAATAAACTGCCGAAATCTGGAAAGCTTACCTCCCTTCCTCCCCTCCATCAATGGACAACCTTCTGCACCCCCAGCACTTAAAGTGATCCAAATATCTCTACTTGGTTGGGAGTCATTGAAATGGGACAATCCTTACATGAAGAAGATCCTTCAACCTTTTGTTCGTTATGGTGAATTTTGAGAATAATGCCAAGCTTGACAAATTAGAATTGTACAAAGATTCTTAAGAATATGCCAAGGTCGGAACTCGTATTTATCCAATGTAATTTTTGCCATTAGCGTAGAGTTTGTCATTTAATAAAATTATGATGTGTTTTATTTAAAAAAAAAGGAAAAAAATTCTTTTACTCGTGATTTTAATCATTTAAGGTTTTCATTGTTATTCTCCATAAGAAAGTGAAAACCATGTAATTTGGGCATATCCATGCCAACAATATATATATTCCACTTACTTTGGGACCATTTCTGCAAGAGTTCCAGAGAACACACTTGAAGATTCACATTACTAAGTCCAAAAGTATAATTAAGGTCAAACATAATTAGTCAGAAGTTTTATTCAAGTCCGGAGAAAGAAATTCCAAACTCCTTTGGAAACATGGTAGTTTGATACTTGATGATGAAGTTGGCAAGTTAAGATGTTGTACACTGTTCGTGATGTTAAAGTAATCGTGGAGAGCATCATTGGCTTCCCTCTTTATGATCTGAGCCTAATTTATGATGGCAAAAAACTTAATGATTCAAAGGTCCAATCTTGTCACAATATTACAGCAGAATCAACCTTACTGATGTTAGCGCAAAATTTTTTTCAGATATCTGTCGGGTACTACAATTTAATCTTGACGTGCATCAAGATTGTTTGATCAAAGCTGTGAAGAACAAGATTTTTGATAGGCTAGGATTCCCAGTTCATTCCCAGATTCTGGAATGTAGAGGAATACCTCTAAATAGTCGTCAGCATTTAGCTAGTTACAACATTCAGAGAAAGTCCATAATTCAACTGTATAATCTTGCCCGTTAATTGAATTACCTAAGAAAGTACCATCTTCTTTGTGCAAGACTAAAGGTCATTTTTCAAGATTTTACTTATGATGCTAATCTCTACAGTCTTACAGTCTTTTTGCATTTTGGATTACTTTTAACTGTAAAGAAAAATATTGGGGTGTTTTTTTTTTGGTCAATCGTCACCTTGTCTATAGTATCCTACACTATCCTAATCTAAGAGGAAGACACAAGTCACCCAACTGGGTCTAGAGGGGCCGGTAGGGACTGAATCACCACCGAACTAGACAGATGCACTGCGCACCCGTCTGGATTTTTTTAAGAAACCACTTAATGTGGTAATTGATGGGAGGCAAAGGAGCCTTAAATGGCTTAGTGGTGGCCATCAGCCCAAAGGCTGGTGGTTAAAAAAATTGGGGTGTTGATCATAGCTTTTCATTTCTTCTAATTTTCTTGTGAAACTGTTGGTATTTGTTTTGGAAATGGGCTTCTTATAGCTAAAACAAATTTATTCCTCCTTTAAACGTGTTGCATATGAGGAAAGCCTGACAAAAGAAAACAAATAAAATTACAGATGAAGTATTACCATGCTATGTGACTGAACAAGTCCCTAGTTGTTGGACAAGAAAACCAATAAAATTACAGATGGCGATGTCTCTAATGTAATATGTTGTGTTTCTTTTCCTCCAGTGCAATGTAGCTGAATAATTACTTTAGCTTTTTTGTCTAACATAATTCAATTCAATGTGCAAATTCTAAGACAATACCTCTATACCGGCTCAAGTTGTAGTAGTGTAAAACTTTTTTTTTTTTTGAGATTATTGGTTTGCCTTTTCTTTTCATACATTGGACATTTTTTTCTCCCCCTTTGGGTTTAGCTACACTTTGCACTCAATATTTAAATTAGCAGACCAAGCAATTGTGAGCAATTTTTTGTTATTGTTATTCAGAAGCAATATAAAAAGGATGAAGTCTTTGTAAAAAAATATTTGGGAAGTCCATCGGAAAATCACCAATTTGACAAGAAAAAAGGGAAGATTGAAAGTCATGTACAGGATCTACAGACCAAATAGATGATCAAATAGGTTCGAGGGGTGACATCATTTTTATTATTACACATTGTTCCCTTTATCCTCCTGAATTTTACTTGAATTCATGTACTTCAGATTTTTTTTTTCTTTTGATTAAATACAAGTGCTAAAAGAATTGGAGCATCAAAATTCTTAGTTGCAAAGCAAGCAATCCAGGGTGTCACTTTCAAATTTGAATTAAGTAGATTTTCTGAGTACTCTTTTTTTGGCTGTTGTTACTGTTTTGCAGATAAATATATGCTTGCCTGTTATGAAACCGGTTGCTTTGAAAGTGAAGAAATCAGATACAGTTAGAAAAGTGAAAGCAATGTTGAAAGAAAAGAAAAGAATATGTGAATGTCTTCTGGAATTCTTTTCTGCTGGTCATGGGAGGATGATCAAAATCTGGGCTCAGTTGGGATTCAGCAGAATACTAATCTCCATTTTTTTGTTCAAAATTTGCTGTCAACGAGACTGTTTATCAAGAGAGCATCTGATCAGAAAGTCCTCCAGATTGATGCAGAGGCTTCTGATACCAACCACAATGTTTAATATCAAATGTTTAATTGAGGCCAAAGACGGGATCTGATAGGATGTAATTTGTTGCTAAATTTATAATTATTTTTCCCTTGATTTTAACCAAATATTATTTTAATTAATAGATTCTACCTATATTTGATTAATTGTGTTAATTGTAGGGAGGTGGAGTAAAAGTGACAAAAGAGGTGATTTTTCAAGAATTACTGTCAAGTCCAGATGATTCGGGAATTTACTACGCATGGGATTTCCTAATTCGAGTCAAATATGGACATCTTTGGTGGAATTTGAAAGACTTTAATTACCTTTGTTAGTTGTAGAGTTGAATTAGAAAACATGAGTTATTATTGTTTTTATTTCCTTTTTTCTAATTAGACAATAGGCCTTTGTTATGAGTAGTAGATATCAAATAGGAAGCAAAAGAATAAGGGAAGTCCGCCGAGTCCCGTTTGATTAGTACTTCTTAGGGAGGAAAAGGGTCAGTCAGCTATATATATTAGCAGACTAGTCACTTAGATTAGGTTTTATCTTTGTTTCGGTTGGCCGCATGTCTTCACGTTGGCAATTTTCCCAACAACGAAGAACTAACTTCTCGTTTTCTAGTCGAAAGTCAACTTGAAGATTCGGTTCCAAATATCTGTGAGATCGAATTATTTTTATTTATTTATTTTATTCATTGGTATTCGTATGTTTTCTGGTTTAACTTCTTATGATTGTTTTGTTATTTGAATGTCAAGGGCCCGATATTCGAATTAATTTAATAATCTACCGCCAAATTAACCGATTAAATCTGTAATTGTTTGATTGGTTAATACTAGTGACGACTAGCGTGATTGGTCCCATGTTAGGAAAACGTATAATCTAATTTAAACAAATCCCCGTAGCGTGTTTATTGATTAAAGTTGGGCTTTTCTAATTCTTAATGCAATCGAGGAATTAAATCCTACGGTCGCACCTAGGGTTATTTCTTGGTTAGGCAAATAGTTAACGATTGTACCTTGACTATCAATAAAGTAAGGAAAAGTTGGTTGTTTATCGCGTGTATAGCAACTATAACCAATCTATTAACTAATAATTGAATTATCTTTACATCGATGATCAATTGAATGGACCGTATATAAAAAGTTGCACCTTTGCCTAGAATCGTATCTATTGTTGATTAATTCCTATTTATTTTTGTGAGTTGCTTTTATTTAGTTAAGTAGTTATTTTTATATTTTTGTAAAAACCCCCATCTCTGAATTCTAAAAGAAATAAATTATCCCGAGTCCCTGTGGATTCGATACTTGCCTATATATAAAATTTGTATTTTTTTTAGTAGGTAATTATTATTGCATAGGCTCGACACCTGTCAGGATCCCTTGTGATAAGTTCAGTCTAATTTATTCCGGTAAGCCCCTTGAGGATGATCATGAAACCTTAGCCTCTCTCGATATCCAGCCCCAAGAGATGTATTGCCAATCTCTGTGAAAATGTAAAATGAAGAGTTGTTGAAGAGGGAAGTCAAGTCGTTGTACACTGTTCGCGATGTTAAAGCAATCGTGGAGAGCATCGTTGGCTTCCCTGTGAATGAGCAGAGCCTAATGTGTGATGGACAACAACTTGATGATTCAAAGGTCCTATCTTCTTATCATATTGCTGCAGAATCCATCTTAAAGATGTTAGTGCAGAATATTTAGATACTTGTTAAGGATGGTTTCAAAACAATTACTCTTGATGTGTGTCAAGATGTTATGATCAGAATTGTGAAGGACAAGATTTTTCACAAAACAGGATTGCGAGCTAATCCCCTGTTTTTGGAATCCCTGTTTTTGGAATATGGGGGAAAACCTCTAGATAATTTTCAGAGTTTGCCTAGATATAACATTTAGAGAGTGTCCACACTTCATCTAAGGAGGTTTGGGATGTTTTTAATTGTATTAACCAGAAAAGAATATGATGTTGTGCAAGAAAGATTGAGACATCCTTTGTCAAGATTTTGCTTTCTGATGCTAATGGATATAATCTTGGTGATTTGTCAAAGTGGAGTTTGTTGCTTTCACTACTGTCTTGTCTTGGTGATGGACTCATTTAAAGGTTATCAAAACAGTTTTGCTGTGAATAATTCAAAGCTAAAATATCCAATTTTGTCAAAAAATGTGAAAGCAATGTTTGAGTCAGGAGGGGAGAGTAATGCTTTGTTTCAGGAGCTTTTGCCTAGAGCTGGTCATAGGATTCGGAGGGATTAGTGACTTTCAAATTATCTGAAGTAGAAGGGCAAGATTTTCCTTTGATTGGGTTTTGATGTCTATGGTTGATACACGAATTTGTGATCCCATCTTTGTGTCAAATGTTCCATTGGGGCCAAACAAAGGGTACATTCACATAACTTTGATTGAAGATGATACTGTAGAACGTTTAGCCTTTCTGGATATTCAAGGGGAAAAATTCTATGACTTGAAATTTCTTGTTGTCACAGAGCAGACAAATCTTCAAGGCGGATAGAATTTATTTGCATAATGGAACTTACATTTTTGCACATTTTTGGATAATGGAACACAAAACAGATGGACTTTCTTCCTATTTTGCAACCTTTTCTCTTTCATTGTATTTAAATAAAAAAAATAAAAGAAATATGAGACTCCTTGGCATGTGATCGGGAAATTTTTATGAAACCTAATCATAAGAGTGTATATTAATCAAACAACTCGACTGAGCTCGTGAGTAACTCGATCAAAGATTCGATTTCAATTTAGTGTTGATTGAGTTCAAGTAGGGTTCTGCCTACTTATAAGGAATTTAAGCGAGTACAAATAGGAAAACCAAAACTCAAGTATTCGTCGAGCCTTATCTTGTACAATATGATTTTTTATTATTTATTGTGAAATTACATTTATGAGTAAGATATATAGTTATGAAATTTACCAAAAAAAAAAACCGAGCCAATTCCTATAACTTCATATAGTCAGATTTAGTCGCAAGAGAAAAGAAAATTACAAACAAGCACTATTTTAATTGTAACACGAAATCCAATTTAACACACAAAAGAGGATAAACGAATTATACAACAATAGTGAGTAAAGAAAAAAAAATAGTTACAGTCAAGCATAAATCTGGAGCGTGTGCAAAAAATAAAGCCCTCAGTCTTAAAGTTAATTCAGTGTTCTAATGTTCTTGATAAATCAGCGCTGGGCAACGGAGATGTTCCTTCGCTTGCAGATGTTCATAGCAAAACGCAAGAGACCATCTTGCCCATAGCCCCAGAATTCTACCACATCACCTTTCTTAAGATGATTGTCATCAACAAGCTTATTCCACCCGCTGTTGAGAGCCAACCTGTTCACGCTCGGCCAGCTCTTCAAATTCATGTCGAAACAGCGTTGTGAGCAATCCACCACCGTGACCTTAAGAGCCTCATTCTGATTCAGCAGCATCACTTCTGGTTCAGTCAATACTTGCATGATTTCCTCGCGAATTGGAATGAGAAATCTGCTTTGAGTTGAAGCAACATCGGACGCTTCCAATCTTTTCTCGAGTATCCAACGTGCTCCATGAGGAAGTTCTCGCTCGCGTCGAGGAGGCATTGATGCACGGCTGCTTGAAGCAGTTTCTGTTCCTTGTTCTTGATTCACTAGATGATCGTCATCAGCCAGGCCATCCTCGACCATAACAACGACGTCGATAACCTTTCCGAACAGCTTAATTGTCTTTTTCATCTTCTTTTCCATGTTTTGAATTCGCTGGACGGTGGTAGGGATCAACAATTGATAGTCAGGAAGGATGGGAATCTGATAAACGAATGGGAAAAACAGGAGGAGGACTAATGGTAATGAGAAGCACGAAGTAACGTTTATGGGCTGTTTCTATATATATATCATGTTGCAGACCCTAGAGAAGATCGCTTCTCCTAATCCTATACAGAATCAACTTTCCAGGATGATAACCTTCTCAAAAGCGTTTTTCTTGCGGCAATAGGAAACAGTTCGAGAGATATTCTCCTTCTTCTTGTGGGATTCGGATGCTTGTTTCCTTGAAGAGGTGAACTCTCGAAACTTGCAGCACTAATTGTTAAACAAGTAGGCAGTTGTATTTCATAAAATCAGATTAGCAACAATATTACAACACGAAAGTCAATTTAAAGTAATTAGAAAGGAAAAAAAAAATGAAAACGAATTGTACTGCAAAGCAAAGTAGAAACATTTTTAATTACACTCGAGCACAAATTATATATCAATATCAATTGAAATAAAATCTTTTTACAAAAAAAAAACAAGTTTTTCAAATACAATCTTACAGTAATACACAATTAAAAATAACTCAAAAAGCATCTCATCCATACAATATATCAAATATTTCAAAAAATTTTTATAGTAAAAATTTTTTATTTTTTTTATATACGTTGTTAAAGTAAAATTTTTCAAAAACATCCCAAAAAACAGCTAATCCAAACGGAGCAAAAAGAAAAACACTACAAAACTTTTTTTAATGTTTTAAACACTTAATTAAGTCATCCTTGGCGAAGTTTTGACAAATTTTCGGATGAGGTATTAGTCATTCGCCCAGATTTCCTATGCCGTGGATGATTGATACAAAAAGAAAATTTAAAGTCTTGCATCAAGAAGCTAAATGCATAGAAATCTCCTGTTTTGCTGTAAAATCTAACGATAATGAAATTATTGTTTGGAGCTTATTAAAATAATTCAATCTTTCCATCCCCTTTCCTTTTGCCAACTTATTTACGAGATACTTTTCTTGATTTGTCTTTGCCTTTTCTCCTTGTAAAAGAGAATAAATTTTGATAACTACTAACTAGAAAAAAAAAATGGACAAATTGTTTTATAATAGTGCATTAATTCGTGTGACTGCTTTGCCCCTTTCATCTTAGTGCAAAGAATTAGACTTTGTTCATAATATATATATACTAGGGGGTTTCCCTACGCGATGTGCAGGCGGCAGGTGTTTTATTAAATAATTTTGACAGTTTATATTTGGTGGAAAATTTTTGCGCATATGGATTATGGATTATAAGATTGTATGGCTAATGGAATCGAGTGCGTGAACTCCATCAGGCGCCTCTTTTTATGCCTTTTTTTCGCCAGCAGAGCTAGGAGCATACCAGATTCTGATATTCCTAGGCAAAATAAATTAAGAGAAAAAACTTCATAAACAGTAGTGAGGAACAGATAACCAACTGTGCAAAATAAGATTAAACCAAGGATGTCATATGCAATAGCCCTCAAACAAATGTGACTTACTATCATCAAGTCAAAGAAAGTTTTCAATCGCAAAATAAGAAAAAAGATCAAATAAAAGTTCTTCTGGACAAGCTTTTACAAGATTAGCTTATTTGGCGGAAATGGACTTTGAGACCTTCCTCCTTTTTTCAAGATACTTCGGTGCTCTCTTGCTACTCTTTGGTCGGTGTTTTTTTTCCTTTCTTCAATGTATTGTACCTACTCTTGCTCAAACTTTTCATCCAGAATCTTATGAGTTCCACTAAAACTCCTCCTCACCAAGAACACCCCTTCTTTGAAGCTTCTGCAATTTGGATTTTGCCACTCATAGAGGCAGGTCTCCTGCAAGGTTTAACTTCTTGCATCGTTTTTACCACCCCATTTGCACACCAACTCCAATTTTTACCTTTCTTTCTCCATTACACAATCATTTAACATTCAGAAATGCGGTTCATTATGGTATGCAAACTATCTTGTCAACTACCATTAAAGCACAAGTTCACAGTAGAAGTACAAGCAAGCTATAGAAAAACTCCACTTGATTGTTGCAGCAAATAAGATCAAAGCTTTCAACTTTGTTAACAAAGTGTACTACAATCCTCATGCTAAAGTGTAGCTGAATTTTTTAAATAAACTAACTTTAGTGAGGAAGAAAATTTGGGGACCGAAGAAAGAGAATGAGTTAGGATTTTACTTCTTCCGCTATAGCAGCAGAAACCCATTCCTTGCATGTGATTGGGATCAAGGGCTGCCAAAAATTCTCTCTGAAACCAGCCAATTAGTTATTCTGGATCACAGTAATGTGTAGAAGTTGATTTTGGGAGAGTCACATTGAATCACTCAAACAAGAAGATCTAGAAGCTGCACAAGTGTGATATTGCTATATCAATGGACTTCAATGATAATGTATAAGCATAGATAATAGAACCGAAAAGAATGTGAATTAATTTACAACTATCCATGTGGAAATCCTACAATGTCAATCTCTTTTAAAAGTCTTCAAACAACGTTATAAAGATGAGAAATGACATCAGATAAGAAGCGTTTCGTAACTTTAAATTCTACGATGACAAACTTTCTAATTAGTAATACTTCACAGACATGGAAGAACTACAAAAGACATTGACAGATAACAATGAAAGAATACAAATATAGATGTAAATGCAAAAAACCTTGTAGACCATATTCAACCTAATGATCAAACAAGAATCATGAACAAGATTATAATCTCTGCAATTTCCAAGCACTAATCAAATAGTAGTTTATGATTACATCCTCACAATTTTCACAACATGGCAGAACTTCTAGATCAGATTATTCTTACATGACATCACCTTAGGATCCTGCATTGCAAGTCTGGTTCAGTCTCTAGTCCTCTATAAATTTTCTGCAAGGGATTCACCGAGTTGTTCGACACAAATTAATAGCTTAAAAATAAAGACATGTTGTACATCGAAAAGGCCAGTAGAAGAACCACCTAAATTGGTGCGACCACCAATTTGACCACCAAAAAGGCATCTACATGGATTAAACCGTAAATTACACATGACACTAATTTTGTTTCATATTTATATGGCACTTGATGGATACCCAAAATTGGACTTACACCTGATATAGTGACCAAGAACGAAGTACAACCCATATAAGCAGACTGATGCACTTGAAAGTACAATGGTCTGAAGCACTGCTTTGCACTTGAAAATCGGTCTAGTAGAGAAATGGAAAATGCTTCTTTTGTATAAGGATAAATAAAAGCGTTGACAGGTGCCGAACTTGTGCAATAATAAACATAGAACCTAACCACCACCAAAAGCAATCAATAATTAATCCTAAGTACTGGAGCAGGGACTCTAGGTATGCAATGGGTTACTTGATTCACCCTGTTCCCAAAGAGTTTGCTTAATCCGATATACCAGAATTAATTAGTTGACAACATTTACTAAATAGTAAACAGTGGCAAGCAGGGTCATCTCCTCAAGGACTGGGGATATTTGTCTCTTTGAGATTCCAATTGATAAAGGGGGATTTTATCGGAATGAAACTAAAAACAATTAAACAATTTAACTAAAAATAAATAATTAACTAGCACGAATATAAACAGGAATTAAATCAAGAATAGAATAGATAAATTCTAGTCAAGGATACAACAACTCAGACTCAGTCCACTTATCCGATCATTGATGCAAGGTAAGTTCACTTAATTTATTAGTAGGTTTGTTATAGTCGCCGACGAGCTCAGATGACCAATTTTTTCTTAATTTATTGATAACCAAGGTACGACCATTGATTACCCCTAACCAGAAAATACTCCTAGGCACAACCGTAGGAATTAATTTTCCAATCGCATAAAGGACTAGAAAAACCTAACCCCAATCAATAACACGCTACGAGGGTTATTTAAATCAGATTGCACGTTCTCCTTTTGTATAAAAACGCTAGTTGCCACTAGTATTAATCAATTTAAACAATTATGGATTTAATTGACTAATTTGGTAGGAGATTAATAAATCGCACTGAACATCGGGCCCTTGACATTCAATTAACTAAATAATCCCATAGAAATTCAAACATACAATGTGCAAATATTAATAAATTAAGAAACGCATAATAATTAATTCGATTTCACAGGTATTCGGGACTGCGTCGTCGCGTTGATCCTTGACTAGACGAAAAGCTTAGCCACGCCGTATAAATAAATCTCCACGGAAAGTGATTGAATTCATGAACTTCAAACCGTCTTTAACTATTTAATCAAGAAGTAAAAGATGATTCTCCCGTTGGAAAATTTTGTCGAACAGTAGGCGTGCGCATTACAAGGAAAAAGAAAGAAAAACTAAACTATTGCTCCAAGCTATCCTACAACTAACACAACCTCTAACCCCCTAGTGGTTCTGCCGAATTTAGAGAAAAATGTGCAAAAGCGGGGCCTTCCGAATTTTCTCTTGTTCCTATTGCTAGTAGGACTTCCCGTACCAGCCATCTCTTCATCAGCCCAAAAGGAAAAAGAAATCAGCTTTGGTCCCCTCTTGTGGGCCACGCTGATGGAGCTTTGTAGAAGACTCCCACGTGTGAAGTAATTTGCTTCAGAAAGCCCCCCTTTTTAGCACCTTTCAGTCCCATTTCATGTAGATAGGTCCAAATACCAAATATAAGTATATGTTAACAATTAAATGATATTTGGCAATGGGGAAAATTAACAATAAAAATTACTAACAATTAACACCCTATCAATTCCCCCCACACCTAAACCATGCTTGCCCTCAAACATGAGAACAGCAATTAAACACCAAAATTTGACAATGGCTATTGCTCCAACTACCGTATTGTCAAGATACCAAGAAAAACATATATCAAGTATCAATGGTCAAGATCCAAGAAACATCACCCCAGTTAGCTTTCAAACCACCAACTCCTCTAATTTAAAGCAAACTAATCTAAGAAAAAGGAATGGTTGCTCAACATTCATCAGCAAATGGTCCAACTATTAACCAAAATCTCAACATTAAATTCACAAATTGGCAAGCTGACTCT
Organism: Coffea eugenioides; assembly: GCF_003713205.1. Lineage (NCBI taxonomy): Eukaryota > Viridiplantae > Streptophyta > Magnoliopsida > Gentianales > Rubiaceae > Coffea > Coffea eugenioides. The sequence goes on along the minus strand of NC_040035.1, from coordinate 37,434,289 downwards.
TTCACATTCTAACACAATCTTTACTTATTTTTATCACATTTTTTATTTTTCTCTTTCCTTTTTTTTTTAGAATAACAAAAGACTTAGTCTCTAACCATTAAAGCCTTTTGACGTGAACTCCAACATTTGCCAGATGGAGGACCCTGGTTACTGAGCTCCAATCGCTACGCGACCACGCACTCATAGTAACTACTACCTTTTGACGCGAGAATCGACACTTTAGGTGAAAATTTCCGGTTACTCAGTAGTAACAACTAGTGGAGTACAGTCAACTCTTATTTACAACCATACAGCACAATAACTAAAACAACACAAAAGTAACAGCAGCCAACCTCAAATTTCCAAACATGGAGAACTAAAATTAATAACTTGACCAATTCACATGAAAAATGCCAACAATCATTCCCTATGCCTAGAAAAGTTAACCAAAAATTAGAAAAGTCAAGCCATTACTGATATTCACTAAAGAGATGTTTCTGAACTCAACCACATTAATTTGATACCCTTTTATTACTAAAATTTGGCAATAGCAGCATTAGAGACAACAATCCAGTATCAAAACTTGGTATTCATATAAGAACTGATCACTAGAAAAAAAAGAAAATAAATGAAAGATAGACAAAAACAAACTAAACATAAAGGAAAAACCTCTAGAAACTAAAAACTGGAAATAACTAACACCACAACTGATCCCTCCCACACCTAAATCACACATTGCCCTCAATGTGACAAATAAACAGGAAAAGTAAGAAGAAGGGCAACGAAACTCCCCTGAAGTCGTCAAAACAGTGGAGGGTTAGGCAGAAATTGAGGAGGAAATCCGGCGTGCTACATAAATGCCGCCAGATTCTGCGCCATATTAGTCACATTGGCGTCAATGTTTTTTGCTCTAGCATCCAAAAAGTCAACCTGTGCTCATAGCGCGTTCCAGTCGTCAGCCCCTGGGAAAGGATCGGAGGTGGACGGGCCGGGATCACTGCCATCAACAGAGGATTGGGCAAAAGATAACCAAGGGGGAGCGCGAAGCGGTCCCGAGGGAACAACCTCCCACTCGTCGTCACCCTCCCATACCAAACTCATTTTCTCTAGACAAGGAATGTCTAAGGGTTCCATTTCATATGCTACATGCAAATCATGATTAGAGAGATCAAACACATGCAAATTAACAGCCAAATGAGTAATATAAGACCCAAGAATCAGGGGACGCTTCTTTTTAGGCAAAACAGATTTGAACTGAGAAGCGAGCCAACACTCCAAGTTAACTTTAATGTTATTAAGCATGCACAAAATAAAGAAAATTTTCGGTTTAGACAACACACCCGAGCTATCTCGCCTACCCGAGAAATTATAGGCCAAGAAACGGTGGATATAGCGAGACGCGAGATCCTTTAGATAATAACTCTTAGACAAACGATGGTCATAATTAGCACGGTCGACGGACATATCCTCCTAAATATGTCGATAGCGGGAGAAAAAGGGCTGTACGTAGTCACATGCACTCTCGGCATACTCACGAGAGTCGGCATAGGCCTGATCAATAAAACCAAGGGCAAGATTGAAATCAGTAATGGAATGATGAAAATCTTGACCCATTAGTTCTGAAACGGATGACATTGGGAGTAGAAACTGTGTAACCCGTGGGGAGGTCGAACTCGAATGTGGCATAGAACTCCCTAACCAACTCGACAAAAGCTGGACGGTCAACAATATAAGTGTAGGGACGCCACCCAATGGCTGCAATCAATCGATCAAAATCCACCTAGATATTTGGAAGACCCAGGGTGGCGGCGTACCAATAACGGCAGGGAGTAATCCTCCGTTCGCAACAAGTAGCATATCGCTGCTTGTCGGCGGCCCTGGTGAAGTTTAAATTACCCCTAAAATGTGCAGAGTCAGAAATATGGATACTTCGTTGCCTCCCAAGGCGAGCCCTCCTCCCATAGGAGGAAGGATCGTGTAAGGGGTCAGAGCGGGAATGGAGTGCTGTGGTGGAGGGGGCTGAGAAGTTCTAGGTGTCCTAGACCTAGAGGAGGATCGTGGCTTCACCATGGGTGGCAGTTATCACTCCAACCTACAGGAAACTAAAGTGACCAACAGAAGCAAAAACAGCACTCCAGATGAGTGAACAACAGCCCCCAAGCAACAAGCAAATGCCCAATAAATGTAGCTAATGTCAACAATGCAAGGAACCCCGGCACAGCAAGTAAATTGAACCAACAAGAAAATCACAGCGATGGCCTCCAACAATCACAGAGAATAACAAAATTTTGCTCGCCCCAAAAGCTCAACAACTGTCACCAATTGGACAGTCAAATACACAACTCAACCTACTAAAATTAGCAAGTGACTCAAGAAATCAGATGTTGAGAATCAACAGTAGTTCAGAAATTGGTGAACAACTTAATCAAAAGGTAATTAGCTTTCAAACCAGCAGCCAACCAAATAGAACCAACAAATGTAGGCATAATATGCACACCAGTACCACTGGTGCACCTCACAGATAATGAAGCAACATAGATGCCCACCTCAGTCAAGAAAATGGAAACTTGAGGCACCCAAGGTCTAGACGAAAGCCTCAACAAAGCAGCAATTACAAATAATAAGCAATGGTGGTCCAAATGTTAGATAAATGCAGAAAATACAACCCAAAATCGCAGCAAGTGCTCTAATGAGGTTAGTAATAGAAATCACAAAACCGAATGCTCCCCAAACAAGGTACCTAGAGTCAACCAACGGCAATACTAATTCAACAAACCAACCCAGGAAATTACTCAACTAAAGGTGCAATAGGGGTATCAAGCAGATGAAACCCAAACAATGCCCAACAATTCGACCAATGCCAACAGAACACTCCCAAACAGAGCAATAATTAAACTCACGGTGAAGGACGGCCAACTAGTTGAATTTAACAAACGAGGGCAGTTCTAGAGGCTAATCAAATTAATACATGCAGCAATTGGACCCAATTCCAACAAAAAGTAAAAAGAGAAGAAATAGGGAACTATTTAGGGTTCAACCAAGAGGTATCTCCACTTGAACGAAAGAGTAGCGCGAGAAGAGAGAAAGCATAAGGGGAGGAAGCATATAGCGGCGGCGGTTGTGGATGGCGGAGCGGCGTTGTTGGGAGAGCTGCACGCTTTGTGGAGAAAGTCAAGGCAGTGCGGCGGGCGGCGCTTGGATGAGCCGGTTACTCGCGTGGCTAGTGGTGCGCGTTGAGGCGAGGGCGAGCTGATGACAGTCGCACGGCTGTGGACACGGAGGTGCGGCGGTCAGCAGCGAAGGGTGGCGGAGCGGCGCGCGCTGTCGCGCAAGGAGGAGGAGAGAGGGGGAGCTGGTGGTGTCGCGGGGTGCGCGAGGGAGAGCGAGGGGGAGAGAGAGAAAAGGTGGCGCGAGGTGGGTAGCGGCAGAGAGAGACGAACAGAACGGCCTGGCCGCGAGGGTGGGCAAGCGAGAGCGACGGGAGAAAGAGAGAGTGAGAGGGGGCGGCACGGCGTCGGACGGCGAGGGGCGGCAAGGGGGAGCGGCGGTCGCTAGGGATTTTGATAGAGCAATTATTTTGCACACTTTGCACCATTATTTTGTCATAATTATGGCTACTCATGGTGCTAGGAATTGGAATTTTGCTCATATTTGATATTTGTGCAAATTGTAGATGGTTGACGCTAAAAATAATCTTTTGAGGCAAATTTCCAAAATACTCTTTATTTTAGGACGTGCCCACGCCAGAAACTGAGAAGACTCACCTAAAAGCCGGACCCGCGGGCTTGGTAGCATCAGAGCCAACTAGGGAACTAGGTCTACGTGGACCAGCCGCATGGGATCAGACCCCTGACATAAAGCCTTGACCTTTTGTGGATTTCTCCTGGCGGCGGCTACTGAAGATATAAGAAGGGCCAGATTCACGTGCAAGGAAGACATTAGCTTTAATTTCTCTATAAAAATCCGTCAGACGCTTTTCCTTTTGCTCTTCAGTAGCAAATAGGAAGAGCCAGAATCACGTGGGCTTAGGAGAGGATCTTTTGATTCTTCCCTGTAGCCGTTTTTGACTTGCGGCTTCCACTCTGTACAATTATTCCATTAGCTTTTATTCCTTTTTCTGGACTTTGCTCCAGGACAGACGCAAGAACAAGAAAAGAAATTCGGGGATTTTCTATTTCGTTCCTTTATTAATTCATCTTTCCCAATTCCTTAGCAATTAATTCTTTGGCAATTGCGTGGATGAAATCAATCAACCCACACGTGATTGATACGATGAGGTGCTGCTAGACTTCCCCTCTGCCCAAAGGTTGATGCAAGGGCGCGGTCCATAACATCTGTGAGATCTAATCGAATTTTTATTATTTCTTCCAATTTGTTGCTATTCGTGCGTTTCCTGAATTAATTGTTCATGGGTATTTCATTAATTGAATATCAACGGCTGGGTATTTAATTTAATTTAATAGCCTACTGTCATGTTAATTAAATTGAATCCGTAATTATTCGTTTAGTTGACAACTAGTGACAACCACCATAATTGATTTTATGTTGGGAAAACGCAAGATCTAATTTAAATAAACCCTCTTAGCGTGTTTATTGATTATGGTTGAATTTTTCCAGCTTTAATGCAACTGGATAATTAAATTCTTACGATCGTACCTAGGGTTGTTTTCTGGTTAGAGAAGCAGTTAACGGTCGTACTTTGGCTGTCGAAAAGGTAAGGAAAAACTGGCTGTCAGAGCTTGTTGATAGTTATAACCAATCTAGTGATAAATGGATGAAATATCCTTGCATCGATGAGCATTTAATTGGACCGTGCCTGAGCAGTTGATCTTTTGGGTAGAACTTTTATTAATTACTATTTTTAGTAAATTGTGCTTTGGGAGTTAGTTTTGAATTTTGTTTGTTTTATTTCATTTTTATTTGCCTCCCATTGAAAACCCCCCACTTGTCTTGACTCGAAAGGAAACGAATTATCTCCAGTCTCTGTGGATTCGACCCTACTCACAGCTATACATAAAATTTACATTTTTCTCGAGTAGGTATTTTTTATTGTACAGGCTCGACACCTGTCAGATTTTGAACGAAGAAGTAAGGAAAAGGAGAAAAGGGAAGCCGGGTGGGGAAGAGGAAAGAATGGAAAGAAAGAAAAGAAAAAGAAAGAAAGAAAAGAAAAGAGAAAAAAAATAGTTTTTGGATTTTTTTTTAAATTGAAATTTCAAAATTTGAATTTTTGAAAAGAAAAACAAGGCTGAAGGTTTAAAAGGAAATTAATTTTATTTTCATTTCTTTTAAAATATTTTTTTTGTCGAATTTAAATTTCAAAAATTCAATTGCTGAAATAATTTTATTTGTAAAAAAAAATTTAAAAATAAAAAAATAAAAAAAAAGAAAATTTTTTTAATTTAAAAATATTTCCTTTGTTTTTGGGTTGTCAAATACAACGTGGGTACGCCAAGATTATAAAACGTCCACTGACCTCGAGAGACACTAACACGGCATAAGAACGCCAAGATTGCACTTTCTGATCACAGTGAAAGAAAATATTAAGACCGACTACTACCCGACTAAGAAACGATAAAACGAAAGAAATAAACAACGAAAAACAATAAAATTCGTGCTCGGATTACCTCCTAAAAAGAGCGCCTTTCTTTAATGTCTTTGGCTAGACATAACCCAAGATTTGTTTAAACTAAGCGAATCGGGTCTTCCAGGTGCACCATCTCCACCCGTTCAACCGGAACCCTTCATGATACGGTTTGAGACGGTGACCATTCACTACAAATTTCTTCTCCGTTTTCAAACTCTGGATCTCTACTGCACCATAATAAAAGACATTAGTCACAACAAAAGAACTAATCCAACAAGAACGTAATTTATTTGGAAATAGTTTCAATTTCGAGTGGTACAGTAGAACTTTTGGTCAGCAAACAAATGTCTTCCTAGAGATCTATTGGTTATGAAATATCTTATTCTTCTCCTTATAAATCACTGTGTTCTCGTTTGCTTCATTTCGAATCTCCTCCAATTCTTGTAATTATAATTTTCTTTGAATTTCGCCCTCCTCGATATCCATATTACATTGTTTGACTGTCCAAAACGCTCTATGCTCGAACTCGACCAGGAGGTGACATAATTTTCCAAATACCAACCGGTAAGGGGACATTTCAATGGATGTCTTGTACACCGTCCTATATGCCCATAGTGCATCCTCCAGTCTCATACTCCAATCCTTCCTATTGGGTCGAACCATCTTCTCTAAGATCAACTTGATCTCTCGGTTCGACGCTTCTGCCTGACCGTTTGTTTGAGAATGGTATGATGTGGATACCTTATGTAAGATGCCGTACCTCATAAAAAGTGTAGCAATCGTCTTGTTGCAGAAATGGCTACCTCGATCACTTACAATCGCTCGCGACATCTCAAAGCGGACAAAAATATTAGACCTTACGAATTCTGCAACCACTTTGGAATCATTAGTACGGGTGGTCTTTACTTCTACCTATTTTGAGACATAATCCACAGCAAGCAATATATACAAAAAACTATAAGACGAAGGAAAAGGACCCATAAAGTCAAAAATTTCAACAAAAATCATTGGAGTTTAGATCATTTGATCCCTATGAGAAATATTACCTACTTGTTGACACTTGTCACAGGACTTACAAAATGAGTAGGCATCTTTAAAGAGGGTCGGCCAATACAACCCGCTCTCTAGCATCTTACAAACCGTTCTCTTTGGTCCAAAGTGACCTCCACACGCAAAAGAGTGACAATAAGTTAAAATAGATTGAAATTCAATTTCACTTACACATCTACAGATGACTTGGTCGACATCCTACTTCCAGAGGTAAGGATCACCCTAAATGTAGGATTTTGCATCACTCTTCAACTTGTCCCTCTTCGCCTTAGGCCATCCTGTAGGGAACTTGTCGGTGACTAGAAAATTAACAATATCCGCATATCAAGATAAGATAAATTAACAGAAAATAAATGCTCATCGGAGAAAGTTTCTCTCAACGGGAGGTCGTCTTCGGCGACTTATACTTGACTCAAGTGATCTGCTACCAGATTTGTCGCCCTTTTCTTGTCTCTGATTTCCAAGTCAAACTCTTGTAGCAATAGTATCCATCTTATCAGTCGTGATTTTGCCTCTTTCTTGGTCAACAGATACCGCAATGCTGCATGATCAGAAAAAATAATAACTTTAGCACCTAGTAAATAAGACCTGAATTTCTCTAAAGCAAAAATTACCGCCAAAAGCTCATTTTCAGTGGTGGAATAGTTTAATTGAGATCTGTTCAAGACTCGAGATGCGTAGTATATAGCATGAACTGTCTTTCCTACTCGTTAACTCAGCACCACGCCCACGGTATAATCGCTGGCGTCGCACATGATCTCGAACGGTAGGTTCCAATCAGGAGGTTGTATAATAGGTGGCGAGATCAATAGCTCTTTCAACCTGTCAAACGCCCTCTTACATGCTTCATCGAACTCGAAGGGCACCTCTTTTTGCAAAAGTTGGAATAGGGGTGTTCCAATATTTGAGAAGTCTTTAATGAACCTTCGATAGAAACCTATATAACCCAAGAAAGAATGCACTTTCCGCACGCTTGCAGGGTAAGGTAAAATAGATATAACATCTATTTTTACCTTATCAATCTCAATACCCTTAGACGACACTACATGCCCCAGAACTATCTCGTGTTCAACCATAAAGTGACATTTTTTTCAATTAAGCATGAGATTAGTTTCTATACACCTTACCAAAATTAATTTCAGGTTATCTAGACAGTTGTCAAAACTCTCACCATACACACTGAAATTAACCATAAAAATCTCGATAATCTCTCAACATACTCGAAAAAAATATTTACCATGCATCTTTGGAAAGTAGCAGGTGCATTGCACAACCCAAACGGCATCCTTCGGTATGCAAAAGTTCCAAATGGGCACGTAAAGATCGTCTTCTCCTGGTTCTCGGGTGCGATAACAATCTGGAAATAACCTGAGAATCCATCCAAAAAATAGTAGTAACTAATCGCTCTACCATCTGATCGATGAAAGGAAGGGAAAAATGATCCTTTTTAGTAACGGCGTTCAACTTCCTATAGTCTATACACTGCCGCCACCCGGTGGGCTTTCGAACTGGTACGAGTTCACTCTCTTGGTTTGATTCCACCGTCACCCTTGTCTTCTTCGGGACCATCTGTACTGGACTCACCCACGGGCTATTTGATATTGCAAAGATTATCCCACATCCAACAGTTTTAAGATCTCTTTCTTCACTACCTCCATCATGAGAGGATTCAGTCTCCTTTGAGCCTGCCAAACAGGTTTATCACTCTCCTTGAGCCAAATTCGATGCATACACACTGCGGGGCTAATTCCCTTGATATCGGCGATGGTCCATCCTGTCGCCTGCTTATGTTCCCTGAGGATTCGAAGTAGTTTGTCCTCCTGAACCTTTGATAAATTCGCGGAGATGATCAATGGGAATGTCTCCCCTTCACCCAAGTATGAGTATTTCAGGTGTTTCGGTAGGGGTTTCAATTCCAAAACAGGCACCTGCACCACAAATGAAGTAACGTCTGGTGAGATTCGGGTGTAAAAATGGGTACGAGATCATACCTTCTTTTTGTGGTTGACAACGTCTGCAACGCTCCAATCACACATTTGAGCTCTTCACTCAACTCTACCCCAAGGGTCATCTCTAATTCGAAATGCCTGGTCAAGGCGACTTCTAACTCATCCCTACCTTCAATTTCAAAAACTTTTTGTACAGTAGAGTCAATAACATTTATAGAGAAAACAGAGCCAGCATGTGATTTTGAAGAATATTTCATGGTTTCAAAAATGTTAAAATGAACAATCTCACCATCAAATTCTATAGACAGGGTGCCCTTATTAACATCAATTTTGGTTCGAACTGTGCTTAAGAATGGTCTACCTAACAGTAAAGGTGATGGGTCGTGGGAGTGTTCATCCTTCATGTCTAACACATAAAAATCAGCGAGGAAAACCAATTCATTAATTTTTACTAAAACATCTTCAATCAACCCGTCAGGGTATGCATTGGTTCAGTTAGTTAATTGAATTATTATTCCCATTTCTTTTAAAGGACCTAAGTTCAAAGAAACATATATAGACTTGGGCATGACATTAATCGAAACTCCTAGGTCTAACATGGCCTTTCCAATCAAGGTATTACCTATCCTAAAGGGAATGGTGAACATACCTGGATCCCCGCATTTCGATGGAAGCTTCCTTTGTAAGATTGCTGACACGTTCTCCCCCACTATAACTCGTTCATCTCCTTTCAACCGTTTTCGATTGACACACAAATCCCTCAACACTTATTTAATCGCGTCCAGTAGGGAAATGTTAATTTCCATCTTACGGAAGATCTCCAGTACCTCTTTATCCTTGTCCTGCTTCTTTGGTTTCTCTAACCTACTAGAAAATGGAGGTGGATTAGTCTTAAATTTAGTGATTAGGTCCGGGAGTACCTTTTGATCTTTATTGTCTCTGTCTTCCTCTTCCAACTCTTTCTCAATTTGTTCCTCGTCCTTGTCCTTAAGAATCACCGGTTCTGGTCCTCGGACTTTTTTGCCACTCCTCAAGGTCATTGCACTAATATTCTTTAGATTCAACTCAGATTGAGATGACAACTTCCCCTGAACTTGGGACTCCAAACGGTTGATCGTAATGGCCATTTGATTCATTTGATTTTGCATGGATTGCATCTGTCCCAATTGATTTCTCATACTTTGTAGATCCGAATCTGCCTTCTGTTGATTTGCAATCAATTGCTTCATCATCTCTTCCAAGGACGGACTTGAGTTCGAAGAGGGTGGTGGTGGGCGAGGCTGATACTGCTGTTGATGCCCTTGCTGTCTGTTTGGTGCAAAATTGGGCTGCCTATTTCCTCCATAGCTGAAGTTAGGGTGATCCCTCCAACCAGGATTGTTGGTACTTGAATATGGGTCGTACTGCTTTCTTGGCGCAGGCGCGTGACCAACCATGTTCACTTGTTCTGTATTTTCTTCTTGAACTAGCAGACATATCTCCGTAGAATAACCCAAGGCAGCGCATACCCCACATACTTTGCTTTGTGAGGCACTTCCCACAGCTAGTTGTCGCACGAAGAACGTCAATTCAGAGATTTATTGTTGGATAAAAGATGTTTCTATCTCATTCACCCTACGCGTTGAGACATCCTCCCTCGTACCAAACTGTTGTGAATTCTCAGTGATTCCTTCAATTAGCTCCCACGTCTCTCGAGGAGTCTTAGTTACTAATGTCCCTCCACTTGCAGTATCGATTATACTTCTATCCCTGAAGAGTAGCCCCTTATAGAAATATTGGATGAGCAGTTGCTCACTTATCTAATGTTGAGGGCATTGGATGCACAGCTTCTTAAATTTCTCCCAGTACTCATAGAGAGACTCGCCTAGGTGTTGTTTGATACCGCATATCTCCTTCCTTAGACTTGCAACTCGAGACGCCGAAAAGTACTTGTCTAAGAATTTTTTTTTCAGCTGACCCCACGTGGTGCTACTACTAGGTGTTAGGTAGTATAACCAGTCTTTTATGGAATCCTTCAAAGAGAAGGGAAATGCTCTCTTTTTTATCTGCTCTTCTGTGATTCCCGAGGGCTTGCAAACGACGTCAAACTCTTGCAAGTGTTTGTAGGGCTCCTCACCTGGTAGACCATGGAAAGATGGCAAGAGATGAATTCGATCATATTTTAGTTCAAAGAGAGTGTTATAATTCAAACTTGAAAAAGTAATGCATAAAGGTTGCTGATTTAAATTAGGAGCAGCCAACTCCCTTAGTGTCTGTGCATTTGCCATGGTAACTTTCTTTTGATCCGAGTCACTCGAAGTGTCACCAAATGAATCAGCTGGTCCAACTTCTAGCTCAGTGACAGGGTGTCGGACCTGTGCAATAATAAAAATCTGCTCAACTAAAGTTAGTTTTTATAAATAATGGTAAGCAGGGTCGAATCCACAAGGATTGGGTGTAACTGTTTCTTTTCAAATTCACAGTAACCAGGGGGTATTTTTATGTAGAAGATGACAATCAAATAAATGCAAATAAAATTCAAGAAACAACTAAAAATTAAATAACAATTTACTAAAGTCAAATAAATGATAACTAATGATCTAACCAAGAAATAACTTCAACAATGGTTCATCTAATTGATCATTAAAACAAAGGCAATTTCAATTATTTATTAATAAATAGGTTATAACTGCCAAACAAGTGATGACAGTTAATCCCTCCTTACTGTGTCGGTGATTAAATTACGCCTGTTAATCACTGTTCTAATTGAGAAATAATTTTAGATACGCCCGTAAGATTTAATTTTTCAATTGCCTTACGTATTAGAGGAGGCCTATTCTAACCAAATAATGCACTACTAGGGTTATTTCAGATTAGCCCGCGTATCCCCCTAACACGAATCTAATCTTGCCAGTTGTCACTATTTCAAGGCAATTAAATAATTACGGATTTAATGTTCTAATTGACAATAGATTACCAAATTAACTAATTATCCGGATCTAAGATAATCAATTAATTAAATAATCATAAGTACTGCAATCAGGGAATATGCGAATACCAGTAAATAAAAGAAAAAGATAAAATTAAATCGATCTCACAATTTTTAGGCGAATCAAAACCTCCGTTGTTCCTTGCTTAGAGTGAAGAAATTAGTTCATATTTGATGCGAAACACTCATACAAAATCGAAGCATCAGTCGCGGCCATAGTCTAGAAATTTGGGAAACTTCAATTCGATCGAAGGAATAAAGAAAAATAAAGTTACAGAGGATGATCGATTGACTATTTGATTCCTACTTGTCTTGACATACGGAAAAGGGAAAGGAACTAATAAGAGCTATAAAGGAAGACAAGTCAGAAGCTAAGCTAAAGGACGAAAAGCTAAAGAGAAACAAGATAGTGCTAGTCCTCTGCTCTCAATTCCTATTCTATCTAATTACTAACTAAGCATCCTCTGTGCGGCGACTCCCACCAAGAAGAAGAAGCCCTTCAGCCGTCCTTTTTCTTTTGCAGCAATTACCAAAATGGGAATAAGTGTTTCTTTTCCAAAAATGCCCCTGGAATAAGCTCTATTATTTGGATTTCTTTTGTGTCAAATTGACATTTGTTACCATATTTTCATTCTACTCCCTGAAATAAATGCAAAATACTAAAAATGAGTAGAATCCATCAATTAATCCACATCGGGTCAGGTAATATGGGAAATTAATAATGAAATAAATAATAAAATTGTAACCTATCAATTTCCCCCACACCTAAATCATGCTTGTCCTCAAGCATAAGAACAATAAACAAATACCAATATTTGACAATGGCTATTGTTCTATCTACCAAATTGCCAAGATACCAAGAAAAATCATATATCAAGCATTAGTGATCAAAATCCGAGAAACATCACCCCCATTAGCTTCTAAACCACAAACTCCTTCAATTCTAGGTTAACTAATCTAAGAAAAAGGAATGGCACACAATATTTATCAGCAAATGGTCCAATTATTAACCAAAATCTCAACAATAAATCCATAAATCGGCAAGCTGACTTTTATCACACACTAACACAACTGTCACTTCTTTTTTTTCCTTATTTATTTATTTATTATTTTTTTTCTTTTTTTTTCAATAGTACAAAAGACTTAGTGTCTAACCATCGAAGTCTTTTGACGCAAACTCCAATATTTACCAGATGAAGGAGCCCGATTACTCAACTCCTATCGCTATACGACCACGTACTCATAGACATTATTACTTTTTGACGCGAGAATCGACACTTTAGGTGAAGATCCCCGGTTACTCAGTAATAACAAATAGTAGAGTACATCCAACTTTATTTCACAGCCAGATAACACAATATCTCACAAGAAAAAGCAGCTAGCCTCATTTTTTTCAAACATGGAGAACTAAAGTCAATATTGAACCAATTCACATTAAAATGCCAACAGTCATTCTCTATGCCTAGAAAAGTTAACAAAGAAATCAAAAGAATCAAGCAGTCATCGATATTCACCAAAGAGATGTTTTGGATTCAACCACATTAACTCGATACACTTTTATTATTAAAACTTGGCAAAAGTAGATTTAGAGTCAACAATCCAATATCAAACTTTGGCATTCATATGAGAGCTCATCACTAGAAAGAAAGAAAGAAACGGAACGAAAATGAACAAATAACAAACTAAAAATAAAGGAAAAATATCTAAAATCTAGGAAAACTGGCACTCGAACTGATCCCCCCCACACTTAAATGATACATTGCCCTCAATGTGACAAATAAACAGCAATAGCAAGAAGAAGGGCAACGAGACTTCCCTGAAGTCGTCAAAACAGTGGCGAACTGAAAGGGAGAGGAGAAGCTGGCGGCATCGGCTGTGGGAGAACTTCGGCGCCTGAGTGGTGAGTAGACAGAGGCGGCGGCGTGCTTTCCCGAGAACGTGACGTGGGCACGTCAAGAGGGCAGGAACCCTTCTGACCATGAGCTCTCCAAATGACTTGACGCGGGTGCGTCGAATCAGAGAGACACCTACGAATCATCAAAAATGAAAATTGAAACCCGAAATCAGTCAAACTCAAGGAAAACATATTTAAACTAACAAATAAAAATGAACAAATGACTAAACGAAATTGGGTTGCCTCCTAATGAGCGCCTTTCTTTAACATTTTTGGCTAGACATTGTCATGTTTGTTCATGGAGGATAAAATCTTGTGGCTCGTTTTAATGATTCATCCTCTATATAGTCTTCATAACCCTTGTAAATAGAGTAATTCTTGAGCACACAAGCTACCGTCTTTCATGGACTAGTAATGGCGCCAAACAAGTCAACGATAATTTGAATTCTCCATTCACTCCTCCCACACATGCATTTATTGGTCCAAGATATCTTACCATCGCCACTCTTAATTTATTCTTATCATGAAATTCAAGATTTTCGGGTATAATAAAGTCAATTGTATTAATAGGAATTGAAGAATAAGAGTCAGGAGAATATTGATTAAGGAATGGAGGAGATATCACCGCATTTAGAGGTTGTTCACTGGATTCATTCACTTGGACGAGTTGATATTGGGGGCTTATTTTTTGCACATTAACTTCATTTTCAACTGCATCTTTAGATTCGTTTCCTTGAAACTCTTGCAGTTCCATATCATTTGGCCGGATAATTGCACCCTCATCTTCCTCAAGGTTGATGTTGGTCTGTGAAGGCAATTCTTCACAAATGTGATAAGCCAATTGCGTTATCCTGGATGTCAATAGATGCACTTGATCTGCCATCCCGGATGTCAAAAGTTGCACTTGATCTGCCATGTTACGAATACTCATTTGTATCTCCTGATGAAATCGATATGTATTAGCAGCTAGTAATTCAATCATTTTTTCATGAGACGTATCTGACATGGATGATTGTTGTTGAGACTCTTGCTGTTGAAAATTCATTGGTCCGGTCGCATAAGTAAAATTGAAATTATCCTACCATCCTTGATCATACCTGTTTGGGTAAGGGTCATACCACGTTTGAAATCAAGGTGAAAAATCTTCAAAAGTATCGATTGGAACACTTAGATTATCTTGAAATGCGGGGCATGTGTCGGTTGAATAACCTAAGGCAAAATAAATTTCACAATTTGTAACAACCCATTGATCATTAGGAAACACACGAGTCTCATAACCCCATTCAGGAATAAAGTCCAGTCTATCATCAAAATACGGAATGTTAGTAGTCATAAACTATATTAAAAAATAAGAGAAAATTAAATAAATAAATAAAAATAAGATGAACTCAAAAAGAAACAAATTAATCTGGCACCAGTCCCCGGCAATGGTACCAAAAATTGACAGGGTGTCGGGCCTGTGCAATAACAAAAACCTACTCAACTAAAGTTAATTTTTGTAAATAGTGTAAGTAGGGTCGAATCCACAGGGATTGAGTGTAACTGTTTCTTTTCAAATTCACAGTAACCAGGGGGTATTTTTGTGTAGAAGGTGACAATCAAATAAATGCAAATAAAATTCAAGAAACTACTAAAAATTAAATAACAATTTACGAAAGTCAAATAAATGATAACTAATGATCTAGCCAAGAAATAACTTCAGTAATGGTTCATCTAATTGATCATTAAAACAAAGGCAATTTCAATTATTTATTAATAAATAGGTTATAACTGCCAAACAAGTGATGACAGTTAACCCCTCCTTACTGTGTCGGTGATTAAATTACGCCTGTTAATCACTGTTCTAATTGAGAAATAATTTTAGGTACGCCCGTAAGATTTAATTTTCCAATTGCCTTACGTATTAGAGGAGCCCTATTCCAACCAAATAACGCACTACTAGGGTTATTTCAAATTAACCCGCGTATCCCCCTGACACGAATCTAATTGTGCCAATTGTCACTATTTCAAGGCAATTAAAGAATTACGGATTTAATGTTCTAATTGACAATAGATTACCAAATTAACTAATTATCCGGATCTAAGATAATCAATTAATTAAATAATCATAAGTACTGCAATCAGGGAATATGCGAATACCAGTAAATAAAAGAAAAAGATAAAACTAAATCGATCTCACAATTTTTAGGCGAACCAAAACCTCCGTTGTTCCTTGCTTAGAGTGAAGAAATTAGTTCATGTTTGATGCGAAACACTCATACAAAATCGAAGCATCAGTCGCGGTCATACTCTAGAAATTTGGGAAACTTCAATTCGATCGAAGGAATAACGAAAAATAAAGTTACAGAGGATGATCGATTGACTATTTGATTCCTACTTGTCTTGACATACGGAAAAGGGAAAGGAACTAATAAGAGCTATAAAGGAAGACAAGTCAGAAGCTAAGCTAAAGGACGAAAAGCTAAAGAGAAACAAGATAGTGCTAGTCCTCTGCTCTCAATTCCTAGTCTATCTAATTACTAACTAAGCATCCTCTGTGCGGCGGCTCCTACCAAGAAGAAGAAGCCCTTCAGCCGTCCTTTTTCTTTTGCAGCAATTACCAAAATGGGAATAAGTGTTTCTTTTCCAAAAATGCCCCTGGAATAAGCTCTATTATTTGGATTTCTTTTCTGTCAAATTGACATTTGTTACCATGTTTTCGTTCTACTCCCTGAAATAAATGCAAAATACTAAAAATGAGTAGAATCTAGCAATTAATCCACATCGGGTCAGGTAATAGGGAAAATTAATAATGAAATAAATAATAAAATTGTAACCTATCACTCAGGTCTCAGAGATGCAGCACTTGAGTGCTCTTCTCTGAGTTGTCTGGTCTCTTTTCTTGTTCTACGTGCAGTCTTCTCTACCTCGGGGTCGAAAATTAATTCACCTGTATGAGAAGAACGAGGCATACACTCGAAAAGCATCAGAAAATTAGAACAAAGGTGAATCAACAAAGAAACAAAAAACTGACACCAGTCCCCGGTAACGGCGCCAAAAATTGACAAGTGTCAAACTTGTGTAATAATAAAAATAGAACCTAACTACCACCAAAAGCAGTCAATAATTAATCCTAGGTATTGGAGCAGGGACTCTAGGTGTGCAATGGGTTACTTGATTCACCATGTTCCCGAAGAGTTTGCTTAATCCGATATACCAGAATTAATTAGTTGACAACATTTACTAAATAGTAGACAGTGGCAAGCAAGGTCGTCTCCTCTGGGATTAGGGATATTTGTCTCTTTGAGATTCCAATTGGTAAAGGGGGATTTTATCGGAATGAAACTAAAAATAGTTAAGCAATTCAACTAAAAATAAATAATTAACTAACACGAATATAGACAGAAATTAAATCAAGAATAGAATAAATAAATTCTAGTCAATGATACAACCACTCAGACACAGTCCACTCATCCGATCATTGATGCAAGGTAAGTTCACTTAATTTATTAATAGGTTAGTTATAGTCGCCGACGAGCTCTGACGACCAATTTTTCCTTAATTTATTGGTAACCAAGGTACGACTATTGATTACTTCTAACCAGAAAATACTCCTAGGTACGACCGTAGGAATTAATTTTTCAATTGCATAAAGGACTAGAAAAATCTAACCCCAATCAATAACACGCTACGAGGGTTATTTAAATCAGATTGCACGTTCCCCTAGTGTATAAAAACGCTAGTTGCCACTAGTATTAATCAATTTAAATAATTACGGATTTAATTGACTAATTTGGCAGGAGATTAATAAATCGCACTGAACATCGGGCCCTTGACATTCAATTAACTAAATAATCCCATAGAAATTCAAACAGACGACGTGCAAATATTAATAAATTAAGGAACGCATGATAATTAATTCGATCTCACAGGTATTCAAGACTGCGTCGTCACGTTGATCCTTGGCTAGACGAAAAGCTTAGCCACGCCGCATAAATAAATCTCCACGCAAAGCGATTGAATTCATGAACGTCAAACCGTCTTTAACTAATTAATCAAGAAGTAAAAGATGATTCTCCCGTTGGGAAATTTTGTCGAACAGTAGGCGTGTGCATGACAAGGAAAAAGAAAGAAAAACTAAACTATTGCTCCAAGCTATCCTACGACTCAAAACAACCTCTAACCCTCTAGCGGTTCTGTCGAATTTAGAGAAAAAGGTGCAAAAGCGGGGCACTCCGAATTTTCTCTTGTTTCCTATTGCTAGTAGGACTTCCCGTACCAGCCATCTCTTCAACAGTCCAAAAGGAAAAGGAAATCAGCTTTGGTCCCAACTTGTGGGCCACGTTGATGAAGCTTTGTAGAAGACTCCCACGTGTGAAGTAGTTTGCTTCAGAAAGCCCCCCCTTTTTAGCACCTTTCAGTCCCATTTCCTGTAGATAGGTCCAAATACCAAATATAAGTATATGTTAACAATTAAACGATATTTGGCAAGGACAATGTGGAAAATTAACAATAAAAATTACTAACAATTAACATCCTATCAAGCGTTCAAATTGATTCCCAAATTCGAATTTTCAAAATATGTTTTTTCTTGTTATTTTTTTTCACAATTCTTGATTCTTTCATGATTCTTAGGTCTACATAACACAGTCTAGTTACGCAAAAATCATCAAAACATGAAACCCAAAACATAATTCTTGATTTTTCGTGGAATTGCGAAACATGAAACCCAAAAGATTGTCAATTTAATTTCATATGTCAATTTAAAAAAATTTTAGAAATTTAGAAAAGAGAAAATTCGCAATGCACATATACCATAATTGAGTAATTTCAATTACTTGCAGAATGATATCATTTATGAAATAAAAGCGTTAATTCCAAAACTTCAATTTCCTAGCCAAGGAAATTTTTCATGAGGCCAGTATGAGAATTTAATTTCATATGTCAATTTGCTAACTCAATGGAGCCAATAGATTCATTACTCTTCCATAATGTCTATAGTTTTATATCTATACAAATAATCAAAGTGGAGTCCACAGTCCACAACCAATTGAGCAGGAGTCCTCCCTATAAAGGAAAAGTGGACCACAAGCAAAACCTTCCCAAGTACAATGTACATCGCACGAAGCCAGATCAATGCACTCGAACGTACAACAGCCTGAAGCAGTCGGATGCACTCGAAATCCAGCAATAGTAGAAGCGCAAAGTGCTTCTTAAATATATAAAGGATATATATATATATCTCCTTTTATAAGTTGGAGGTTTTAAATTCAGAACTCCCAATTTATAATCCCTCCTCCCTCTTACTGCCCAACCCAACCTTTCCTCCTGTTCATTCATTACATTTGTTTCACAATTACACTACACTCCTGTAGGGTACTCATGCCATATTTATTCTTGTTCAAATTTTGCATGTTAATAGTTTCCCCAAAAGAAAAGATTGCGATCGTACTGGAGGACATTTATACAACCTCTTATGTGGTGATGTAAATGAATTGAATTACAAGTCAAGAAGTTAAAAGATGCAAGGAATTAATGGAAAAAATTAAAAGATGGGGAGGGCATATACTCCCTCACCCCAATTGCTACTCCTAGAAAAGAAGGAAAAAAAGATGGGAGAAAAAAATAAAAAAAATGAAATGTGGAATTATCCAATTATCTGTCATGCAATGCAGTGCTACCACACTCGATTGTCAAGATTGTGTCATTCATTTTCTGTCAAATTAGATGATTTCCATCCATTTTCCAAAGAAATCCAAAGCACAACAAAATTATGTAGGTGTTTTTAAATAATGAGGAGATTTCATGGGTAATAGGCAAATCACAAGGGGTTCAGTGTATTTTATCTTTTTTTTTTAATTTTACAAACCAAAAGAATTCCAGTCTAATATTAGTTGTAATCAACCCAAAAGAAGAAATACAGATGTTCTATACCAAAATGGTCCTATCCTAGATCACAACAGTACGCAAAACCATGTTTAGTTTGACATTCAACCCCCTGACACTTTGGCACTTCAAGATGCGACTACAGTGCTACCGCTCCTTAGTACAGTAAAACTCCGAGTCGCCACACACACTCACACACTAGCCACACTGAGTCAGAGTCACACACACTCTCACCTCCCGCCCCATTCTCACAATCACACACTCACACGCTAGCCACATTGACTGTGCCCCCTCTCGCCCCATTCTCACTCTCACCTAGGGTGCAATTTATTTGAATAGCTTGACTCGAGCTCATGAGTATCTTGATAAATTATTCCATTTGAGATTGACAGGTCGGCGGTTGAACTAATCAATTGAGTTTTTTGAAGCAAGTTCGGGTATATATATTATACATTGAAAAACTTGTGGTGTTTTATGAAATACTTGATATAATATTTAATTAATATATTATAAATATTTAAATTACTCTTTTAGGTTGGTTATTTATAATATTTTTGATCCTAATCATTTGTTGAACTCAAGTAATCAAACTTCACCATAACGAACGCAATTCCTCCATCTAGCACTTTTTCCTGTCTTAGATCTTTGTTCATTGATCGTGGTGGCAAGCTCAAGAAGTTGGTCACACCAAGGCTGCTACAATCCGTGCAAAGTCTCGAAGTACTTAAGGTCTGGTGTTGTAATGAATTGGAGGAGATAGTATCAAACGATGAAGAAGGCTACTTTAGTTTTACTTCAAGCAACAAAGATTCATGCTCAAGGACCACTATCAGTTGCCTCCCAAATCTCAAGAAATTGGTTGTGCTAGGAAATCCTAAACTAAGGAATATTTGCAAGGGGCTCCTGATTTGTAACTCTATTGAGAGAATTGAGGTAATAAGCTGCCGAAATCTGGAAAGCTTACCTCCCTTCCTACCCTCCATCAATGGACAACCTTCTGCACCCCCAGCACTTAAAGTGATCCAAATATCTCTACTTGGTTGGGAGTCATTGAAATGGGACAATCCTTACATGAAGAAGATCCTTCAACCTTTTGTTCGTTATGGTGAATTTTGAGAATAATGTCAAGCTTGACAAATTAGAATTGTACAAAGATTCTTAAGAATATGCCAAGGTCGGAACTCGTATTTATCCAATGTAATTTTTGCCATTAGCGTAGAGTTTGTCATTTAATAAAATTATGATGTGTTTTATTTTAAAAAAAGGAAAAAAAATTCTTTTACTCGTGATTTTAATCATTTAAGCTTTTCATTGTTATTCTCCATAAGAAAGTGAAAACCATGGAATTTGGGCATATCCATGCCAACAATATATATATTCCACTTACTTTGGGACCATTTCTGCAAGAGTTCCAGAGAACACATTTGAAGATTCACATTACTAAGTCCAAAAGTATAATTAAGGTCAAACATAATTAGTCAGAAGTTTTATTCAAGTCCGGAGAAAGAAATTCCAAACTCACATCTTTGGAAACATGGTAGTTTGATACTTGATGATGAAGTTGGCAAGTTAAGATGTTGTACACTGTTCGTGATGTTAAAGCAATCGTGGAGAGCATCATTGGCTTCCCTCTTTATGATCTGAGCCTTATTTATGATGGCAAAAAACTTAATGATTCAAAGGTCCAATCTTGTCACAATATTACAGCAGAATCAACCTTACTGATGTTAGCGCAAAATTTTTTTCAGATATCTGTCGGGTACTACAATTTAATCTTGACGTGCATCAAGATTGTTTGATCAAAGCTGTGAAGAACAAGATTTTTGATAGGCTAGGATTCCCAGTTGATTCCCAGATTCTGGAATGTAGAGGAATACCTCTAAACAGTCGTCAGCATTTAGCTAGTTACAACATTCAGAGAAAGTCCATAATTCAACTGTATAATCTTGCCCGTTAATTGAATTACCTAAGAAAGTAACATCTTCTTTGTGCAAGACTGAAAGGTCATTTTTCAAGATTTTACTTATGATGCTAATCTCTACAGTCTTACAGTCTTTTTGCATTTTGGATTACTTTTAACTGTAAAGAAAAATATTGGGGTGTTTTTTTTTTAGTTAATCGTCACATTGTCTATAGTATCCTACACTATCCTAATCTAAGAGGGAGACACAAGTCACCCAACTGGGTCTAGAGGGGCCGGTAGGGACTGAACCACCACCGGACTAGACAGATGCACTACGCACCCGTCTGGATTTTTTTAAGAAACCACTTAATGTGGTAATTGATGGCAGGCAAAGGAGCCTTAAATGGCTTAGTGGTGGCCATTAGCCCAAAGGCTGGTGGTTAAAAAAATTGGGGTGTTGATCATAGCTTTTCATTTCTTCTAATTTTCTTGTGAAACTGTTGGTATTTGTTTTGGAAATGGGCTTCTTATAGCTAAAACAAATTTATTCCTCCTTTAAACTTGTTGCATATGGGGAAAGCCTGACAAAAGAAAACAAATAAAATTACAGATGAAGTATTACCATGCTATGTGACTGAACAAGTCCCTAGTTGTTGGACAAGAAAACAAATAAAATTACAGATGACGATGTCTCTAATGTAATATGTTGTGTTTCTTTTCCTCCAGTGCAATGTAGCTGAATAATTACTTTAGCTTTTTTGTCTAACATAATTCAATTCAATGTGCAAATTCTAAGACAATACCTCTATACCGGCTCAAGTTGTAGAAGTGTAAAACTTCTTTTTTTTTTTGAGATTATTGGTTTGCCTTTTCTTTTCATACATTGGACATTTTTTTTCTCCCCCTTTGGGTTTAGCTACACTTTGCACTCAATATTTAAATTAGCAGACCAAGCAATGGTGAGCAATTTTTTGTTATTGTTATTCAGAAGCAATATAAAAAGGATGAAGTCTTTGTAAAAAAATATTTGGGAAGTCCATCGGAAAATCACCAATTTGACAAGAAAAAAGGGAAGATTGAAAGTCATGTACAGGATCTACAGACCAAATAGATGATCAAATAGGTTCGAGGGGTGACATCATTTTTATTATTACACATTGTTCCCTTTATCCTCCTGAATTTTACTTGAATTCATGTACTTCAGATTTTTTTTTTCTTTTGATTAAATACAAGTGCTAAAAGAATTGGAGCGTCAAAATTCTTAGTTGCAAAGCAAGCAATCCAGGGTGTCACTTTCAAATTTGAATTAAGTAGATTTTCTGAGTACTCTTTTTTTGGCTGTTGTTACTGTTTTGCAGATAAATATATGCTTGCCTGTTATGAAACCGGTTGCTTTGAAAGTGAAGAAATCAGATACAGTTAGAAAAGTGAAAGCAATGTTGAAAGAAAAGAAAAGAATATGTGAATGTCTTCTGGAATTCTTTTCTGCTGGTCATGGGAGGATGATCAAAATCTGGGCTCAGTTGGGATTCAGCAGAATACTAATCTCCATTTTTTTGTTCAAAATTTGCTGTCAACGAGACTGTTTATCAAGAGAGCATCTGATCAGAAAGTCCTCCAGATTGATGCAGAGGCTTCTGATACCAACCACAATGTTTAATATCAAATGTTTAATTGAGGCCAAAGACGGGATCTGATAGGATGTAATTTGTTGCTAAATTTATAATTATTTTTCCCTTGATTTTAACCAAATATTATTTTAATTAATAGATTCTACCTATATTTGATTAATTGTGTTAATTGTAGGGAGGTGGAGTAAAAGTGACAAAAGAGGTGATTTTTCAAGAATTACTGTCAAGTCCAGATGATTCGGGAATTTACTACGCATGGGATTTCCTAATTCGAGTCAAATATGGACATCTTTGGTGGAATTTGAAAGACTTTAATTACCTTTGTTAGTTGTAGAGTTGAATTAGAAAACATGAGTTATTATTGTTTTTATTTCCTTTTTTCTAATTAGACAATAGGCCTTTGTTATGAGTAGTAGATATCAAATAGGAAGCAAAAGAATAAGGGAAGTCCGCCGAGTCCCGTTTGATTAGTACTTCTTAGGGAGGAAAAGGGTCAGTCAGCTATATATATTAGCAGACTAGTCACTTAGATTAGGTTTTATCTTTGTTTCGGTTGGCCGCATGTCTTCACGTTGGGAATTTTCCCAACAATGAAGAACTAAATTCTCGTTTTCTAGTCGAAAGTCAACTTGAAGACTCGGTTCCAAACATCTGTGAGATCGAATTATTTTTATTTATTTATTTTATTCATTGGTATTCGTATGTTTTCTGGTTTAACTTCTTATGATTGTTTTGTTATTTGAATGTCAAGGGCCCGATATTCGAATTAACTTAATAATCTACCGCCAAATTAACCGATTAAATCTGTAATTGTTTGATTGGTTAATACTAGTGGCGACTAGCGTGATTGGTCCCATGTTAGGAAAACGTATAATCTAATTTAAACAAATCCCCGTAGCGTGTTTATTGATTAAAGTTGGGCTTTTCTAATTCTTAATGCAATCGAGGAATTAAATCCTACGGTCGCACCTAGGGTTATTTCTTGGTTAGGCAAATAGTTAACGTTGTATCTTGACTATCAATAAAGTAAGGAAAAGTTGGTTGTTTATCGCGTGTATAGCAACTATAACCAATCTATTAACGAGTAATTGAATTATCTTTACATCGATGATCAATTGAATGGACCGTATATAAAAAGTTGCACCTTTGCCTAGAATCGTATCTATTGTTGATTAATTCCTGTTTATTTTTGTGAGTTGCTTTTATTTAGTTAATTAGTTATTTTTATATTTTTGTAAAAACCCCCATCTCTGAATTCTAAAAGAAATAAATTATCCCTAGTCCCTGTGGATTCGATACTCGCCTATATATAAAATTTGTATTTTTTTTGAGTAGGTAATTATTATTGCACAGGCTCGACACCTGTCAGGATCCCTTGTGATAAGTTCAGTCTAATTTATTCCGGTAAGCCCCTTGAGGATGATCATGAAACCTTAGCCTCTCTCGATATCCAGGGTGAATCAACTCTTCATATGGTGCTTTGGCCAAGAGATGTATTGCCAATCTCTGTGAAAATGTAAAATGAAGAGTTGTTGAAGAGGGAAGTCAAGTCGTTGTACACTGTTCGCGATGTTAAAGCAATCGTGGAGAGCATCGTTGGCTTCCCTGTGAATGAGCAGAGCCTAATGTGTGATGGACAACAACTTGATGATTCAAAGGTCCTATCTTCTTATCATATTGCTGCAGAATCCATCTTAAAGATGTTAGTGCAGAATATTTAGATACTTGTTAAGGATGGTTTCAAAACAATTACTCTTGATGTGTGTCAAGATGTTATGATCAGAATTGTGAAGGACAAGATTTTTCACATAACAGGATTGCGAGCTAATCCCCTGTTTTTGGAATCCCTGTTTTTGGAATATGGGGGAAAACCTCTAGATAATTTTCAGAGTTTGCCTAGATATAACATTTAGAGAGTGTCCACACTTCATCTAAGGAGGTTTGGGATGTTTTTAATTGTATTAACCAGAAAAGAATATGATGTTGTGCAAGAAAGATTGAGACATCCTTTGTCAAGATTTTGCTTTCTGATGCTAATGGATATAATCTTGGTGATTTGTCAAAGTGGAGTTTGTTGCTTTCACTACTGTCTTGTCTTGGTGATGGACTCATTTAAAGGTTATCAAAACAGTTTTGCTGTGAATAATTCAAAGCTAAAATATCCAATTTTGTCAAAAAATGTGAAAGCAATGTTTGAGTCAGGAGGGGAGAGTAATGCTTTGTTTCAGGAGCTTTTGCCTAGAGCTGGTCATAGGATTCGGAGGGATTAGTGACTTTCAAATTATCTGAAGTAGAAGGGCAAGATTTTCCTTTGATTGGGTTTTGATGTCTATGGTTGATACACGAATTTGTGATCCCATCTTTGTGTCAAATGTTCCATTGGGGCCAAACAAAGGGTACATTCACATAACTTTGATTGAAGATGATACTGTAGAACGTTTAGCCTTTCTGGATATTCAAGGGGAAAAATTCTATGACTTGAAATTTCTTGTTGTCACAGAGCAGACAAATCTTCAAGGCGGATAGAATTTATTTGCATAATGGAACTTACATTTTTGCACATTTTTGGATAATGGAACACAAAACAGATGGACTTTCTTCCTATTTTGCAACCTTTTCTCTTTCATTGTATTTAAATAAAAAAAATAAAAGAAATATGAGACTCCTTGGCATGTGATCGGGAAATTTTTATGAAACCTAATCATAAGAGTGTATATTAATCAAACAACTCGACTGAGCTCGTGAGTAACTCGATCAAAGATTCGATTTCAATTTAGTGTTGATTGAGTTCAAGTAGGGTTCTGCCTACTTATAAGGAATTTAAGCGAGTACAAATAGGAAAACCAAAACTCAAGTATTCGTCGAGCCTTATCTTGTACAATATGATTTTTTATTATTTATTGTGAAATTACATTTATGAGTAAGATATATAGTTATGAAATTTACCAAAAAAAAAAACCGAGCCAATTCCTATAACTTCATATAGTCAGATTTAGTCGCAAGAGAAAAGAAAATTACAAACAAGCACTATTTTAATTGTAACACGAAATCCAATTTAACACACAAAAGAGGATAAACGAATTATACAACAATAGTGAGTAAAGAAAAAAAAATAGTTACAGTCAAGCATAAATCTGGAGCGTGTGCAAAAAATAAAGCCCTCAGTCTTAAAGTTAATTCAGTGTTCTAATGTTCTTGATAAATCAGCGCTGGGCAACGGAGATGTTCCTTCGCTTGCAGATGTTCATAGCAAAACGCAAGAGACCATCTTGCCCATAGCCCCAGAATTCTACCACATCACCTTTCTTAAGATGATTGTCATCAACAAGCTTATTCCACCCGCTGTTGAGAGCCAACCTGTTCACGCTCGGCCAGCTCTTCAAATTCATGTCGAAACAGCGTTGTGAGCAATCCACCACCGTGACCTTAAGAGCCTCATTCTGATTCAGCAGCATCACTTCTGGTTCAGTCAATACTTGCATGATTTCCTCGCGAATTGGAATGAGAAATCTGCTTTGAGTTGAAGCAACATCGGACGCTTCCAATCTTTTCTCGAGTATCCAACGTGCTCCATGAGGAAGTTCTCGCTCGCGTCGAGGAGGCATTGATGCACGGCTGCTTGAAGCAGTTTCTGTTCCTTGTTCTTGATTCACTAGATGATCGTCATCAGCCAGGCCATCCTCGACCATAACAACGACGTCGATAACCTTTCCGAACAGCTTAATTGTCTTTTTCATCTTCTTTTCCATGTTTTGAATTCGCTGGACGGTGGTAGGGATCAACAATTGATAGTCAGGAAGGATGGGAATCTGATAAACGAATGGGAAAAACAGGAGGAGGACTAATGGTAATGAGAAGCACGAAGTAACGTTTATGGGCTGTTTCTATATATCATGTTGCAGACCCTAGAGAAGATCGCTTCTCCTAATCCTATACAGAATCAACTTTCCAGGATGATAACTGTCGCGCCCCACTTTTTGAATCGAATGTGTGTGTTGTGATGGTGTGTGAGTGTGTGTGATATACATGTGAACGTGTGCGGAATGAAAAGTAAAAGGCCATGGGACTTAGAATGCGACGATTTGGCCAAGTGAAGTTCAAAAGGGTTTTGGTATCAAAAAATGGAGTCGCCACTTGGTATAGAGTTAGGGTGTACCAAGTCACCCAAAAATGATTTTTGTTTTTGAAAAAAAAGTAAATAAACCCTTTTTGAGAACTTTTGGGTCTGCGTAACCAAAAGAGGGATCGGGGGTCACATTTGACGAAGGGGAAGGCAAGGATAAAAATCCAAGGCACCCCTTCGACCTAGCCAAGGCTAGTTGCGTGACTTAAACCAATTTTCCTAATTTTTCTACCCAATGTATGTTCGCACGTTGGATATGACTATATGAATGCAAAACGGAAAGGAAAATGCAATCCTAAATTCTACGATGTCTCTCGTGAGGCTTTTGGTCCCAAACCACATGAATTGTGGCGGCCAACAAAGGAAAACCCCCATAGAGGTCGATTAATGCAAATGAGACTCAAATGTGCAAGTGTGGAAGTGTATGAAAGAAATTAAAAATCCAAGTGTTTGTGTGCAAGTGTATGAAAAGGTGCACGTGTGCAATTGTATGAAAATTCCAAGTGTTTGTGTGCAAGTGTATGAAAAGGTGCACGTGTGCAATTGTATGAAAATTCCAAGTGTTTGTGTGCATTAGATGAACAAAAGGGTAACACCACAACCCACTAACAGCAGAAACAACGACACCGAGCACAATCACAATCATAGTCATCAGGCATGGGTAATGACTGAAACTTAGAAGATGAAAAGAGTTATGCATGAAGCCCGAGTCTTGTGCAAACTGTGTTAAACTAGCTTTGAAAGGGATCCATTATACCTGAGAGCACTTCGGCTGCTGCACGGACAGGAGACCTCCAACGATCGAACGAACGAGAGGAAGAAATTTCCCTTGAGCAGACCTGGAGCGTTCGAGCTTCTTAGTTTGAGCCGCGATTTAGACACCTTCCTGGTATCATTTCCAGAAATATCTTTGAACAAAAATTCTTCCTCTTATGTTGTGGATATCCCAGATCGCCCAAACTGCTCCACTGCCTTAAACCCGTACTCTCAGCGACAAGTGCAACGGCGGTGGGAAGAAAACAGTACCAGCAACGGCGGCGTCACCACCTCAGCCAATGTTTGACGATGAAATTCTCGGTACTCCTTTGTTGCTCTCCTCTCAAGCTCTCGTTTTTTCCTCAGCTTTTACCTCTCTCAAGACCCTAGCCTTTTCCCACAGCCGACCGTCCCTCTTTCTCTTCAACCCCAGATTTTTTAGGCCCAAACCCCAGCTCTCACCTTTAGTTTTGCTTTCGCTGTTTCACTCTATCCTCTTTTGCTCACCGAAAAACCCTCTCGCGGCTGTGGTTTTCTCTTCCTTTTATATCCAGCTCTCAACCTCCTAAACCCTCATCTCAACGATGAGGATGAGGGGCTTGTTACCCCTGTGAAATCCAACCCTCCGATCGTCTCTTGTGAATGTCCTTTGCACGCTGCAAAAAATTGCAGCATGCATGCCGCGATAAAATATTTTTTTTTTTTTTTCCGCAACTTGATAATTACAGAAATGATAAAATAAAATATAAATAATAATAATAACAAAATTACACAAACCAGGTAATAATAATAATAACAAAACAAAAATAATTTTAAACAAAAAACTAAACAACAAAGGCCATTTTTAATTTTTCAATTTTTTCATTTTTCATCATTTTCTTTTTCTCAAAATAACTTAATAAAAATAACTAAAGTGCCCAAAGATTGAATTTAAAAGAAATAAACATATTTTTGTGAACAAATTTTCCTTTTTTCTTTTTTCTCTTTTTTTCATTTTTCCAATCCAACTAAAGCCTATTTTTTGAATTTTTCTTCTTTTTCCTCTTTTTCTTTAATTTTCTCTTTTCTCCTTTTTTATGATTTTTCATTTTCATTTTTCTTTCAAGAAAGCATTGAATAAAAACAAAATGACTAAAACATATTTTTTATGTTTTCCTTTTCTTTTTTCTAAAAACTCTATGCTAATTTTAAGCTTAAAAGCTAAAACTAAAAACTAAAACTAAAAGTAAACAAGAATAAATAGCAAATGAAATAGGTCAACTAAAAGGGCGAAAATGAATAAAACTAAAATATCATAACAATTAATAGTGCAAAACACACAATAACGAACTAAAATGCAAGCAATCTAAAATGAAAATCATGAAATAGATGCTACATAAAATTATTCAAAATTTGGTGTCTACAGTTTGCCCCTCTTTGTCTGAGTTTTGAAAAAACTTGAGACAAAGAAATAGACATCAAATACTTACCTGTGTTATTGGCTGCAGAATGATCCGAACGGACAGGAATTCTAAAACGGGATTGACCCGAATATGAAATTAAACGGGACTGACCCGAACAGAAATTTAAATTTGGGATAGACCCACGGGATAGACCCGGACAGAAATGTAAAATTAGATGAATTGAAGTGAGATGGAGTGTTGGTGGGATGGAAACACGCACATTAGTGAGATAGGCTCGATGCTAACGGCGGTGGGATGAAAACGCGCACGTTAGTGAGATAGACTCGATGCTAACGGCGGTAGAATGAAACACGTACGTTAGTGAGATAGACTCGATGCTAACGACGGTAGAATGAAAACACGCACGTTAGTGAGATAGATTCGATGCTAACGGCGGTAGAATGAAACACGTACGTTAGTGAGATAGACTCGATGCTAACGACGGTAGAATGAAACACGCACGTTAGTGAGATAGACTCGATGCTAACGGCGGTAGAAATGAAACACGCACGTTAGTGAGATAGACTCGATGCTAACGGCGGTAGAAATGAAAACACGCACGTTAGTGAGATAGACTCGATGCTAACGGCGGTAGAAATGAAAACACGCACGTTAGTGAGATAGATTCGATGCTAACGGCGGTTGAATAAAAAACACGCACATTAGTTAGACTGAGATAGACTCGATGCTAACGGCGGTAGGATGAAAACGCACACGTTAGTGAGATAGACTCGATTGCCTAACGGCCGGTGTAGAATGAAAACACGTACCGTTAGTGAGATATGACTCGATGCTAACGACTGGTTTAGAATGAAAACACGGCACGTTAGCTTGAGATAGATTCGATAGCTAACGGCGGTTGAATAAAAAACACGCACGTTAGTGAGATAGACTCGATGCTAACGGCGGTAGAAATGAGAACACGCACGCTAGTGAGATAGACTCGATGCTAACGGCGGTAGAAATGAGAACACGCACGTTAGTGAGATAGACTCGATGCTAACGGCGGTAGAATGAAACACGCACATTAGTGAGATAGACTCGATGCTAACGGCGGTAGAATGAAAACACGTACATTAGTGAGATAACTCGATGCTAACAGCGGTAGAATGAAAACACGCACATTAGTGAGATAGACTCGATGCTAACGGCGGTAGAATGAAAACACGCACATTAGTGAGATAGACTCGATGCTAACGACGGTAGAATGAGAAAACGCACGCGTTAGTGAGATAAACTCGATGCTAACGGTGGTAAAAAAAACGCACACGTTAGTGAGATAGACTCGATGCTAACGGCGGTTGGAGTAAAAACGCACACGTTAGTGAGATAGACTCAATGCTAACGGCGGTTGAGAAAACGCACGCGTTAGTGAGATAAACTCGATGCTAACGGTGGTAAAAAAAACGCACACGTTAGTGAGATAGACTCGATGCTAACGGTGGTTAAAGTTAGTGAATTAAAAGTGGTTGTCAAGAAAGGAGGTAGAAGGGTGTGCGGCGGACGTTGAGACTCGCCAACAAGAAATGAAAATTGGATTTTTCAAGAAATAAGAAATTGGATTTGATTTTTGACTTTTGAATTTTTTTCTTTAAATTTTTCTGATTTTTCGAGAGAATCTTTTTTTCAAAATAATTTGCCCCAAGTGTAGGGCCCTTTTCCCTTCTTTCTTCTCTTTCTTCGGCATCGGCCTTCCACATCACCATATGTTCTTTCGTCGATGTCAAATATGAATACCTGCACAGGGGGCTTACATGCACTCAAATTTTCATGAAAAGGGCAGCGTGATTGATTTGAAAAATACATTATTTGATTCTTGGACGAAATCCTCAATTGGACTACACAAATATTTGCCCCTGTGTGGGCTTATTTTGCGAAATTTTGCAAATAAAAATTTTGCCCCAGTTTGGGCCCATTTGATTGCAAAAATTGGTTTAGATGATTTCCCATTTACTTGAACAAAGAAAAACCGCACTTTCTAAAATTTAGAAAAGAGTGCACATATACAATATTGTGAAGAAACTTTAATCGTCAAGTTTGAACTCATGCAGAAATTTCATGATGAATTCCTCGAAATAACACCAAATTTAAGAAGAAGATTTCTTCCTTACTTTTAGCATTGGTGCTTAGGGTAACGGGTCACCACTTCTGGTTGACTCATCTTTTCAGGACCAATCAAGTGACTTTATTTTTGAAATAGCTAAGGAAATGGGAGATAAGAATCTGTCTCATTTTTGTGCCCCAGTTGTATGTAATCCATTCAATGTCACATCTTAGTGAAAGCAAAGAGTTTGTTACCCTTATTTTCAAGAAAACTTAGTCAACATACAAGCTTTCTAGGCTTGTAACGTATGGACAGAAGTGATAGCTAAACATGTGGAAACGGGTTATGCCCTTATGATCACAAATGATTTGATGAATTTCTTATGAGCATGATCCTCACTTTGGATTGTCATGAAAGAATAAGTCAACGATGGACTTTATTAGCTTGTAATTTGGCTTGAAAACGATAGTTTAAGACTTTCAAGGATATTGCACCATAGATCGCATTTTTCCAAAATTGCCCCTATTTTGAAATCAAAAGATCTCAGACTTTGTTTGCATTTTTCTTATCACTCACCAGAGACTTCAGCGCCGAATTTTCTGCATTTTCTTGCATATACTTTTCTTTCTTTGCTTTTTGCCTCTTTTCCCTTTCCCTCGAGCTGATGGGTTTTCACATGGTGAGTAGCGTCAACCTCATACTTAAGCAATTCAGAAATACAGCTAAAATTTTCCGGCATCAGAAATTTTCTTGACAGGGCCATTGCAAAGAACAGGAGTCAGGACTTTCGGCTTTGTAATGGGGTCAGGTGGGGTGCTTAGAAAAGTTAAGGCCTGAAAACGGATTTCAAAAGTGGTTTGAAGAATCTGAGATCGCATTGTTGCGCCAAACCCTATTTTAGGGTAAAATCAGAATTTGCCTCGGTTTTTGCTCAATTGAGGCTTTTTCTCTTTCATTTTCTTTCGATTTTTTGGCCTTCTGCCATTTTTTGAACTTTCACAAAATTTGCCCCAGTTTATTTTTGAACTGAGGCTCTCTTTTCTTCCTTTGCCTTTTGATTTTGTGGCTTTTCACTTTTTCACTTCTTGAAATTTTCCTCTTCAACTCAAACTTGCCCCAGTGTGGGGTTTGCGACTCTCAGGGGTTGCCAAACGAAGTATTTTATTCTGAAGGCTCAAAAAGGATAACGAGGGGTAGAATGTTTGATTGGAAAAGAAGATGGCCTGACTTGTATTCCATTCCTTACAACAACTCTGAAAGAAAACTTTCGTTAATGCGAAATTTTTTGCGTGTATCTGAATTAATTGACTGAGGAAGACCCTTGCTCATCCATATTTGTGAAACATAGGCGATTCACATGGACAAAAACCCTTCCTTTTCTTTTTTCAAACTTGGAACCCAAGTGGAATCAAATTTCCCCAATTTGCAGTTCCCTCCTTATTCTAGCATTTTTGCTTTTTCCCTTTTTCCTTTTTTCTTTTTTTGTTTTTTTTTGAAAATTCTCCAATCTCCCTCCCCAATGTGGGGTACGACCATGAGTGCATTAGAAAAGAACCACCAATTTTAGCTCAAAATGGGGATGCAAGGGGTGATCAGTGTTTAGGTTGTAGAAACGACGGCCAAAGCATCATTCTTACACCTCATGACAACCAAAGTAACGAAACGGTTATTGAAAATCCATTCCCCTATTTGATATTTGAAAATTTTCCAATATAGGGTAGTGATCATTAGGGCTCTTATCTGAAACGAAATTATTCTTTTCATAGGCTCAAATGGGAGAGCAAGTGATAAAAATCTGTATAGGTAGAGAAAAGAATGCTCGAAGTATCATTCCAAATTTTCAAAACAAACAAGAATAATGCACATTTTTGCTTTCACTTAGATGTGAATTGAATCGATTAAACACAATGGATATTTTCAAGCAAAGATGGCCCCAATTTGCGATTTATCAATCAATGTGACTGATTTTATTTTGGGGTTCAGTGAAGGAAAAAAGATATCTCATTGGGCCTTCTGAATGACCTCTTTTAATTCTGAACACTCTTATTGTGAATTTTCAGGTCGGAGGTTGAAAAAATCCCAATTTAGTCTTATTTCTTAAAATTCATCATGAAATCTCCAATGAATAAGAATAAAGAATGAAATGTACATAAATATACACAAAACAATGATTGTCCAAACAGTTTATTGCTGAAAAAGTTTGAAACAAATTTTCTCATTCAATTACGATACAAGTGAGAAGGGAGAAACTTGTAAAGAGCTCCACATATACACTTTTGTCTCCTTTTCAAATATACAAAATTTCCCTTTGGAAAACAATTACAACATCTCTCAGAGGGTTTTCATCGTAGGATCCGCCCAAGAATCAAATAACACTTGTAATCTTCAAACTTTATTGGATTAAAATTATCATCAGATATAGAAGAACATTTTCGTCTTATTGAAATATTTTTATGAATGCAGGGGAGGGGGGAAACAAAAGAAAAATACCCCGAGTTAGTAGGCAAAACTGCAAAATCGGTATGCATGTCCTATGGGAGAACCCTTTTATGCCAATGGTAGGCCTAGCATGAAAATGCAATCCTCCAGAGCAGGCACTATACAATACCTGATGGATCCAATCAGCTCATGGAGTGAAAAATAATTTTGAAAAATTTGGCCCACTGAAGTGAAAAGAGACATTTGTCCTAAAATGAGGGAAAAGTCCGCATGGATTGCTACTTTGAATAATGTGTAAAAGAGATTGCAATGTCTCAATTAATTTATTCGGTGACCCTTAGACTTAAACCCTAAAAAGGGAAAAAACGGGTCAAATAAATTGGATAAAATTGATGATTTATTTGAAAATGACCAAATTGCCCTAAAAATAGGTGAACTGGCCAAATGAATGAAAGAGAGATTGATGATTTATGCAAAAAATCGACCAAATCACCCTAAAAGGGTAAATTGGTCCAATGAATTGAATGATTCTTCAAAAATCGACCGGATGACCCTAAAAAGGGTAAATTGGTCAAATGAATGGATGACTTCTCAAAAATCGACCGGATGACCCTAAAAAGGGTAAATTGGTCAAATGACCCTAAAAAGGGTAAATTGGTCAAATGACCCTAAAAAAGGGTAAATTGGTCAAATGACCCTAAAAAAGGGCAAATTGATCAAATGACTTGACGATTTATTCAAAAACGACCGAATGACCCTAAAAAGGGTAAATTGGTCAAATGATTTGACGATTTATTCAAAATCGACCGAATGACCCTAAAAAGGGTAAATTGGTCAAATTGATGATTTATTGAATGCATTGGCAAAATGGATTGGTTGAATTGTCCGGCTATTAGTGATTTCAGAAAATTAGTCTATGAGCCTTCTAAAATCAAGATTTGGCCTCCATATTTATCATTTCAACCATGAGGAATCACTTGTGAATTTTCTTCAAATTAATGTCCTTCACGCAAGGGATTTTTACCAATTTTTGATAAAACGGCCAAAAAGTGATTATTAGATGCTCATATTCCAAGGATCACTTTATGAAAATGATCGGATCTTTACCTTACCTTGTGCACTACCCCTTCGGATGGTACGAGAAAGGTAAACGTGCAAGTCTCATTTGGATTATATATCCGAGACATGGGGTGGTTCATTCCTAACACGGGATCCCCTAAATGGCATTCCCTTTCTAGGGTTTATGCGTGATGCCAGTTATCAAAGCGATGTAAATATGTGACAAATATGACCTAAATGACATAAATAATGCAACGGGGGGCAAAGGTCTAAAAATGAAATGTATTTACTGAAAAGTAAGTGCAAAGACTGAAATTTAAACATGTGAGCTATCTAGTAGGTGAGTCACTAAAAGAGTGCCAAAAGGGCCTCTTATCGCTAAGGCATATGAATGCAAGCCAAGAAACAAAAGAATGGTTAGTGCAATTGATAGTACACATAACACATTGTAAAGCAATCAAAGAAATAAAGCAATGAAAAAGGGGTTGGACCCCTCCCCTCGTGAATAGTGTCCCTAGCTTAGGATAAAGCTGACTCTACCCTAGGCAAGCTATCATGGATGCATGAGGTTGAGGTTCGCTAATGCATCTAGACTCGATAAGTTCAGGTCCCCGAGCCTTCAGACTTAGAAACCAAGGGTCACCAATCCCAAGGTTCTTTGTCGGTGGCTCGAGCGATTCCCCAAACACCGCTACGCACACATCGTGTCACGGCTACGTGTTTGAGTGAATCTATCAAAACCTCAATCTTCGACCAAAAGCTAAAGGCTATCAACCAATAGCTTTAAGTGGAAGATTGAGTGACCCATTGGAACATGCTACACACACATCGTGTCGTGATCACATGCCCAAGTGAGTCACCTAATCCTAATAGGGTGGAGTGGCGTGACAAGCCACTAAAGAAAAATAAAAGGGATAAAAGAAGTAAAGCGTATGCTCGTATGCTAGTGCTCGTTTGGAGGGGAAGGGTCAAGAACCAGCGCGAGGCTCTAGGGTGACCCATACCTCCCAAAATGCAATGCAAGCGCGAGATAACAAGTAAACACACATCCAATCAACCAATCACACATACGTGAGTGAGGGAATAGTTGGATACGCGCGCGAGGCAAAAAGGCCCTAAAAATGGAAAATGCAAGCCTAATATCCAAATGCAATGCATAAAAAGGGTAGAAAAAGGAAACGAATGGCTAAGTCAAATGCTTGGACCCACTTAGGAAGTCCCCAGTGGAGTCGCCAACTGTCGCGCCCCACTTTTTGAATCGAATGTGTGTGTTGTGATGGTGTGTGAGTGTGTGTGATATACATGTGAACGTGTGCGGAATGAAAAGTAAAAGGCCATGGGACTTAGAATGCGACGATTTGGCCAAGTGAAGTTCAAAAGGGTTTTGGTATCAAAAAATGGAGTCGCCACTTGGTATAGAGTTAGGGTGTACCAAGTCACCCAAAAATGATTTTTGTTTTTGAAAAAAAAGTAAATAAACCCTTTTTGAGAACTTTTGGGTCTGCGTAACCAAAAGAGGGATCGGGGGTCACATTTGACGAAGGGGAAGGCAAGGATAAAAATCCAAGACACCCCTTCGACCTAGCCAAGGCTAGTTGCGTGACTTAAACCAATTTTCCTAATTTTTCTACCCAATGTATGTTCGCACGTTGGATATGACTATATGAATGCAAAACGGAAAGGAAAATGCAATCCTAAATTCTACGATGTCTCTCGTGAGGCTTTTGGTCCCAAACCACATGAATTGTGGCGGCCAACAAAGGAAAACCCCCATAGAGGTCGATTAATGCAAATGAGACTCAAATGTGCAAGTGTGGAAGTGTATGAAAGAAATTAAAAATCCAAGTGTTTGTGTGCAAGTGTATGAAAAGGTGCACGTGTGCAATTGTATGAAAATTCCAAGTGTTTGTGTGCAAGTGTATGAAAAGGTGCACGTGTGCAATTGTATGAAAATTCCAAGTGTTTGTGTGCATTAGATGAACAAAAGGGTAACACCACAACCCACTAACAGCAGAAACAACGACACCGAGCACAATCACAATCATAGTCATCAGGCATGGGTAATGACTGAAACTTAGAAGATGAAAAGAGTTATGCATGAAGCCCGAGTCTTGTGCAAACTGTGTTAAACTAGCTTTGAAAGGGATCCATTATACCTGAGAGCACTTCGGCTGCTGCACGGACAGGAGACCTCCAACGATCGAACGAACGAGAGGAAGAAATTTCCCTTGAGCAGACCTGGAGCGTTCGAGCTTCTTAGTTTGAGCCGCGATTTAGACACCTTCCTGGTATCATTTCCAGAAATATCTTTGAACAAAAATTCTTCCTCTTATGTTGTGGATATCCCAGATCGCCCAAACTGCTCCACTGCCTTAAACCCGTACTCTCAGCGACAAGTGCAACGGCGGTGGGAAGAAAACAGTACCAGCAACGGCGGCGTCACCACCTCAGCCAATGTTTGACGATGAAATTCTCGGTACTCCTTTGTTGCTCTCCTCTCAAGCTCTCGTTTTTTCCTCAGCTTTTACCTCTCTCAAGACCCTAGCCTTTTCCCACAGCCGACCGTCCCTCTTTCTCTTCAACCCCAGATTTTTTAGGCCCAAACCCCAGCTCTCACCTTTAGTTTTGCTTTCGCTGTTTCACTCTATCCTCTTTTGCTCACCGAAAAACCCTCTCGCGGCTGTGGTTTTCTCTTCCTTTTATATCCAGCTCTCAACCTCCTAAACCCTCATCTCAACGATGAGGATGAGGGGCTTGTTACCCCTGTGAAATCCAACCCTCCGATCGTCTCTTGTGAATGTCCTTTGCACGCTGCAAAAAATTGCAGCATGCATGCCGCGATAAAATATTTTTTTTTTTTTTTCCGCAACTTGATAATTACAGAAATGATAAAATAAAATATAAATAATAATAATAACAAAATTACACAAACCAGGTAATAATAATAATAACAAAACAAAAATAATTTTAAACAAAAAACTAAACAACAAAGGCCATTTTTAATTTTTCAATTTTTTCATTTTTCATCATTTTCTTTTTCTCAAAATAACTTAATAAAAATAACTAAAGTGCCCAAAGATTGAATTTAAAAGAAATAAACATATTTTTGTGAACAAATTTTCCTTTTTTCTTTTTTCTCTTTTTTTCATTTTTCCAATCCAACTAAAGCCTATTTTTTGAATTTTTCTTCTTTTTCCTCTTTTTCTTTAATTTTCTCTTTTCTCCTTTTTTATGATTTTTCATTTTCATTTTTCTTTCAAGAAAGCATTGAATAAAAACAAAATGACTAAAACATATTTTTTATGTTTTCCTTTTCTTTTTTCTAAAAACTCTATGCTAATTTTAAGCTTAAAAGCTAAAACTAAAAACTAAAACTAAAAGTAAACAAGAATAAATAGCAAATGAAATAGGTCAACTAAAAGGGCGAAAATGAATAAAACTAAAATATCATAACAATTAATAGTGCAAAACACACAATAACGAACTAAAATGCAAGCAATCTAAAATGAAAATCATGAAATAGATGCTACATAAAATTATTCAAAATTTGGTGTCTACAATAACCTTCTCAAAAGCGTTTTTCTTGCGGCAATAGGAAACAGTTCGAGAGATATTCTCCTTCTTCTTGTGGGATTCAGATGCTTGTTTCCTTGAAGAGGTGAACTCTCGAAACTTGCAGCACTAATTGTTAAACAAGTAGGCAGTTGTATTTCATAAAATCAGATTAGCAACAATATTACAACACGAAAGTCAATTTAAAGTAATTAGAAAAAAAAAGAATAACGAATTGTACTGCAAAGCAAAGTAGAAACATTTTTAATTACACTCGAGCACAAATTATATATCAATATCAATTGAAATAAAATCTTTTTACCAAAAAAAAAACAAGTTTTTCAAATACAATCTTACAGTAATACACAATTAAAAATAACTCAAAAAGCATCTCATCCATACAATATTTCAAAAAAATTTTATAGTAAAAATTTTTTATATACGTTGTTAAAGTAAAATTTTTCAAAAACATCCCAAAAAACAGCTAATCCAAACGGAACAAAAAGAAAAACACTACAAAACTTTTTTAAATTTTTTAAACACTAAATTAAGCCATCCTTGGCGAAGTTTTGACAAATTTTCGGATGAGGTATTAGTCATTTGCCCAGCCTTCCTATGTCGTGGATGATTGATACTAAAAGAAAATTTAAAGTCTTGCATCAAGAAGCTAAATGCATAGAAATCTCGTGTTGCTGTAAAATCTAACGTTAATTAAATTATTGTTTGGAGCTTATTAACATAATTCAATCTTTCCATCGCTTTCCTTTTGCCAACTTATTTACGAGATACTTTTCTTGATTTGTCTCTGCCTTTTCTCCTTGTCAAAGAGAATAAATTTTGATAACTAATAACTAGAAAAAAAAAAGTGGACAAATTGTTTTATAATAGTGCATTAATTCGTGTGACTGCTTTGCCCATTTCATCTTAGTGCAAAGAATTAGACTTTGTTCATAATATATATATATATATATCTCCTTTTATAAGTTGGAGGTTTTAAATTCAGAACCCCCAATTTATAATCCATCCTCCCTCTTACTGTCCAACCCAATCTTTCCTCCTGTTCATTCATTACATTTGTTTCACAATTATACTACACTCTTGCAGGGTACTCATTCCATATTAATTCTTGTTTAATTTTTGCATGTTAATAGTTTCCTCAAAAGAAAAGATTACGATCATAGTGGAGGACATTTATGCAACCTCTCATGTGGTGATGTAAATGGATTGAATTACAAGTCAAGCACTTAAAAGATGCAAGGAATTAATGGAAAAAATTAAAAGACGGGGCGGGTGTATACTCCCCGCCCCAACCCGACCCAATTGCTATTCCTAGAAAAGAAGGAAAAAAAGATGGAGGAAAAAAATAAAACAATGAAACGTGGAATTACCCAATTATTTGTCAAGCAATACTACCACACTCGATTGTCGAGATTGTGTTATTTATTTTCCGTCAAATTAGATGATTTCCATCCATTTTTCAAAGAAATCCAAAGGACAGCGAAATTATGTAGGTGTTTTTAAATGGGTTAATTCCACTTTGTCCCCCCAAACTTTGGACGATTATCCACTTAAGTCCCTAAATTTCAAAATGGGACACTTAAGTCCCTAAACTTATAAATACCTCCCACTTAAGTCCCTGAACTTATAAAATGGGACACTTAAATCCCTAAACCCTTATAAAATGGGACACTTCGACTACCAACGGCATTCAGGATTTTTTAATAATTTTCCTTAAGTAGGAGATATTTATAAGTTTAGGGATTTAAGTGTCCCATTTTGAAATTTAGGGATTTAAGTGGGTAATCGTTCAAAGTTTGGGGGGACAAAGTGGAATTAACCCTTTATAAATAATGTGAGGAGATTTCGTGGGTAGTAGGCAAATCACAAGAGGTCAGTGTATTTTATCTTCTTTTTTTTTTAATTTTACAAACCAAAAGAATTCTAGTCTAGTATTAGCTGTAATCAACCCAAAAGAAGAAAGACACATGTTC
Organism: Coffea eugenioides; assembly: GCF_003713205.1. Lineage (NCBI taxonomy): Eukaryota > Viridiplantae > Streptophyta > Magnoliopsida > Gentianales > Rubiaceae > Coffea > Coffea eugenioides. The sequence continues at coordinate 37,394,057 of NC_040035.1, read as the reverse complement.
TATACCAAAATGGTCCTATCCTAAATCACAACAGTACGCAAAACCATGTTGAGTTTGACATTCAACCCCCGACACTTTGGCACTTCAAGATGCGACTACACTGCTACCGCTCCTTAGTACAGTAAAACTCCGAGTCGCCACACACACTCACACTGAGTCACACACACTCTCACCTCCCGCCCCATTCTCACAATCACACGCTCACACGCTAGCCACACTGACTGTGCCCCCTTACTCTCACCTAAGTAGGGCTGTCAACGGGTCGGGTTCGGGTCGGAATTCATTATTCGGGATCCGGACCTGAATTACTATATTGGACCCGGATCCGACCCGTTTACCCGACGGGTCTTTTATTCTATATTCCGGATTCGGATCCGGCGGGTTCCGGATCCGGGTCGGGTCTACCCGGACAAATTTAGCAAAATTTATAATTTCTAATAAAAATGAGAAAAAAATATATTTGTAAACTAATTTCTAACTAATGCAAAGAAAAAACCAAATAAGAAAAGAAATCAAATTGACTTTATTCAAATACATCACCCTAATCAAATTATATTGATAAATATATATTTTTTAAATTATTAATTCATTTATATCCGGATCCGGGTCTAATACGGGCCGGAATACTATATTCCGTATCCGATCCGTTTTTTTGTTTGACAAAACGGATCCGGATCCGGATCCGAAAAACGGAATTAAATCCCTACCCATACCCGCAATAATTTCACGGATCCGATCCGGATCCCGGTCTAGACCCGACCCGTTGACAGGTCTACACCTAAGGTGTAATTCAAACGAATAGCTTAACTCAAACTCACGAGTAATTTGATAAACTATTTCATTCGGGATTGACAGGTCGCGGTTGAACTACTCAATTGAATTTTTTGAAGTAAATTCGAGTATGTATAATATATATTGAAAAATTTATGATATTTTATGAAGTACTTGATATAATATTTAATTAATATATTATAAATATTTAAATTACCCTTTTAGGTTGATTATTTATAATATTTTTGATCCTAATCATTTGTCAAATTCAAGTAATCAAACTTGATGTTGAGCTTGACAACTTCTCGAATTTTATCAAGTTAAATTCGCGCCATTCTAGTATTACGTTGAGTCGAGCTCAAGATTCGTTCAAACAATTCGTTCAATCTCCTACTCGAACTTTTAAACTTAAAATGTGAATAGTATCATTAGACGTTAATACTGGAGTTCGATTCGACTCAATATCACTCCTTGTCCCACCCGCTGCCCTACTCACCCAGCGCCAGCAGTGACTAGTGAGCGAGTCAATTAGTCAAAATCTTCCTTTGTCCGTACCCTCCCCCAACCAACCCTAGTACAATTGCTCTCTCTTTCGTAAAACCCTGCCTTCCTTCCTTCTATTTCTCTCTTTGTCTCCCCCCCAAAAGCACCACCGCCACCCCACCACCCCCACCACCAGCACCACCGCCGCCGCCGCCGCCAGCAGCTTGTTCTCTCTAATGGCAACACGCACTTCAACGGCATCGTAAAACTTGTCCTTTCCTACAATAGCATTCAAATTCTTCAGTTTCTCGAGTATAAATAATTTCGTAGAAAAAAGTTTGGTTAACTGAGTTATATCTATATATATTTTTCTAGAGTTTATTTGTTTGTTGTTTTTGATTTTGGGGGAAAATGGCGATGGCTGAGAATGAGGGAACTGGAGGAGATGATCAAAAGGAGGTGGCCAGTGGGCCCCCCAAGTCTCCCTGGAAAACTACGGCGGCCGTTGATTCTTCCTCATCTCCGGTGACTTCTGATTCCTGGCCGGCGCTTTCCGATGCTCAGCAGCGCACTCCCAAGAGTATCTCCGTTGATTCCCGCTCTCCCAAGTCTCCTCCTCCGCTGCAACAGTCAGCTCCGGCTGACGGAGCTGAGCCTTCCTCACCTGCTCCTCCGGTTAGTTAGAATTACGGGCTGTTCTTCTTTCTTTTATTGAATAAGTTGATTGTTTTTTCCCCTTGTTAATAGTTGCGAAAATGTAGCTTTTGTGGAGTTGGTGTAGGCTTTTGATTGGTTTTAATTGGTCGCTTCAAATGAGTTTTATATGTTTTTAAGCTGCTAAAAGTGGTTATATTTTATTTAGCGGCTTTATTGTTTACAAATCTCAACTTTTGTGTATGAACTTTTTTCCAGATTTGGCAAACAAATATTTGCCAAAATGCCACATGTATAATGAAGGAATACTGCTCCAAATGTGGAAAGGGTAATGTGTTTCGACCATCATACGACCTGAATTAAGACTTACGAACACAGACAATGACAGTTATGTAGATATTATGCTTCAGTTTTCATACTTCTGCATCTTATAGAAGATTGATGACTTAAGATTCAGGGAAGAATACTAAAGCTGAAGAATCCAGCTGGACAGCTGAAAAATTTGAAATTTTGTTTGGTCAAGGACAAGAATATGTACTTAAAAGCTGATTTTGATCTGTTTATGAATTTATTAGGAAGATGAGTGTGATATGTTGCATGCTTACTTTTGACTGTTTTATACATTTTGAAGTTCTCTTGATTTAATTCCTTCTCAGTGGATGAAGAAATGCAAAACATAACCATCACATAGTACTAGGTGCTTTGCCTGTCAACTGCCTATGAATTCATTCAGCATCAGCTATCAGTGAAAGGATGGAGGCTTTATAGAGAAGCTATAGGAGATTTTCATGTTCTTTGATTTCAAGTGCGATGTGGTGCAAATTTACATAAAGATCCTTGTGCTTGTAGATAGTTGTATTTATTCAGCTTAAGTGACAGTGTTATCTGTACATTGCTGTGGTTTTACAGGGATCAGCTGAGCAGCAAAAATCAAATGGCCGTGGAAATCCTAAGGCTTCACATAAATCCTCTGGAGTTCGCCCACAAAAAATGGGCCCTAAGCACTACCCAAATGGTGCACCCCATTTTGCTGTACCTTTACCTTACCATCAACCAGGAATGCCTCCAGTTTTTCATACTATGGTACCTATGCCACACATACCTGTTCATGGATATGTTTATCAGCCTGCCCCTGGACCTTTTCCCAGTGCAGACACTCATGTCCCAATGCAAGCTTTTACTCCAGTAGATGGTAGCTATAGACCTTCACCACGACCTGGTACTAAAGCATATGATGCCAAATCATTAAAAAGAAGACCTGAGCTACAGGACCAGAATTTCCAGTCCACTCCTAGGCAAAATCAGCAACCAGTTACTTCTAAAGAAAATGTTCAATCCCAACAACCTATGGGACCAAGGCCTTTCATGAGGCCTCCATTTTTTCCAGCTCCAGGCTTCATTGATGGGCCAGGCTTCCCAGGTAACTGTTTTGCAGCATTTTTATTACCTTGAAGAATGAGTATTCTGCCTATGGTTTCCTTCAGATTTTCTCATCCTTGGTATTGGTTTGAATTTTAGGCCCTCCTTATGGGTTATTTTTTAATCAATCTGATATTATAACCCCTGACACAGGTCCTGCAGGACCCATCTACTATATCCGCCCTGCTTCTCCTGGCTCTGCAAGAATGCCTTATCCACCTTTCTTTCCTCTGCATCCATTGAGCCCTGGGCCTCCTATGGTACCTTCCGCAACTGTATCACTAAGAGGCAGTATTGTAAAGCAGATTGAATATTACTTCAGGTAAATAGCATGGGATTTAACTGCTGCTGATTTTTTTTCTCTTTGAATCATGTTTGGCTCTGAATATACGTATCAACTATCTTTAAATCTACATGTTAAGTACCCTTTTCTAACTTTATAATATAATTATTTTAGAATCATGTTTGGTTCTGAATAAATGTATCAACTATCTTAATCTACATGTTAAGTATCCTTTTCTAACTTTATAGTAGAAGTCCAACTTTATGTTAAGTGTGAATGGGCATCTGTGGATCTTCAGGGCTTTCAAAGCCTACAATTTTTCTTGGCCTCTGATTAAGTCAAAATTAGTTCTTTCTTGTTTTAGGTAAAATATGTAAGCAGTGAAATTCAAGCCTAGCCTTGGGAATTTTGATGAATAAGTTTAGGTATATTATTATCTGAAAGTTGGACTGCCTCCATTGAGGAATCTAATCTTTAATCCAACTCATTTTTCCTTCTTGTAGTGATGAGAATCTACAGCATGATCACTACTTGCTTTCCTTGATGGATGACCATGGCTGGGTTCCAATATCCATCGTTGCTGACTTCAAAAGGGTATGTTTGATGGATTTATTGCATAGTTTGATGATGGTTCTTAAGACATATATTGGTATGGTGATGATAGGACTGTTAAAACTTTGTTATTTTGAATGTTACATCTTATGTTTCAGGTTAAGAAAATGAGTACAGACATATCATTTATCTTGGATGCACTGCAGGCTTCAACTACTATAGAAATTCAGGTTGGATGTGTTTTATGTATCAACCTTTTTGATTCTCTTTCTAGGTAAAATTTAGACAAAATTTCTCCTATCTTGTATCTAACTCTCCACTTCTTTGCCCTAATAACCTGTGATGTGATGCTATCTGTGTTATTCTGATAGGGTGACAAGGTAAGAAGACGCGATGAATGGTCGAAGTGGATTAATCATAAATTGTCCTCTCTAGTTTGGTCTTCCCCTAAAACTTTGGAGAATAATGATAGTTCTCTAAGTGCTACTAACGAGATGAATCACGATAAGGACAGCTTTGACAAGGCAAATCGGATATCTATAAGAAATGAGAGGGTAGTGGATTACACATCTTCAAGAAGCAGTACTCAAGATGTGATAGTTAATGATGATGCGGAGAAGAATTATCGAGCAATTCAAATAGGAAATGTTGTTTCTGCGCCAGAATTGGTCTCTCCATCAAAAAGACAGTCCACCCGTTTTTGTCCTAATAAAGCCATGCCAGAATGCTCACAAGGACCTTCAGCAAAATCTGATGTCAATGAAGGCAATGCAAATAGATGTGCGAAGTTGCCTTCAGATGCCACTAAACAGAAAGTAGAGGACTTGTCAAATGATTTTTCAAGCACATTTATGCTTGATGAAGAGTTAGAACTTGAGCACAAGACAGACAGTAAGCATACATCTGCCACAGGAAGGTATTACATCTATTTAGATTTACTGAATGAGCTGTAGGTTTATATGCCTTTTTGATCTTGCTAATGTCCAAGGCAATTGTTCTTGGGTGATGGAATTGTGTGGATGACCATGTGTTGTGGAATGGTAGCTCTAACATTCATGTATATTCTTGATTGAACAGAGTTCATTTGCATGCATCTTCAGTGCAAGTTGGATTTATTTTATGTGATTTGATTAAGTCCTTTTGAATAAAAAAGAAACATGCAGAACTGGGAAATTCTAACACACTGAGAATTCTTATTTTATTTGGGATGGCCTAGTAGTGTGGAAAGAAAATGAGAACTGAATCAATTTTGTTTTCAATTGAGTTAGTACAGTGATTCTTCCGGGAGAGCTAGACTAAGTTTTACGATATTTGTTATCCAATCAACTCTTGGCAGTGTTATCTTTTGTCAAGGTTTAGTTAATCTCCTTTTTTTTGGGTAATTGCAAGCCTATTCTTGTTTGTGTCATCCTTTCCTATTCTATCAATGTCCTGGCTGATTGATGATAATATCTAAATGGTGGTGTATGAGGTATGTAGCCAGATTTTATGTACCTAATCTGCTTGGTTTTGAATAGAAAGGACACAATAAACATGCCTGAAAGAGACGATTGAAAGTTTAATAGATGTCTATGTCAGCACCTGTTGTTTTTAGTGTAATGGTTGACTAATCTGTTCAGGCTTGAACATCGTACTGACATTAACATTATAAGATGGCCCTCATAACAAAGTTTATCTAGTCACTGGAACTTGCATAACTCAAAGTAGTGTCTTAAATTACTTTACGTGATACTGTTTTGTGTCATTTAAATTAACTACCTTAGCTGATTTTTCTTCCCACTATTTTAGGAGTATAAATCTGCCAGTTTGCATGTATTTCTTAAATGCTTCTGAGAATTAAATATCGGAAATTCATGTGCTTTTTGGCTTTTATTTTTCTATTGTTGATGGAGTTGTGCCAACAGGGTTGATGATGAAGATGAAGAGATGGTTGTTAATGATCAGGCTGTTGACAGACTTGTAATTGTTACCCAGGTAAAGATATCAATCATTCCATCCCGTATCTTTGGGGGATTTGAGTTTCTTTGTTCTCAGCTTTTTGCAGAAATGGGATTACTCAAGGGAAAATCGAGCTTGTCTTTTCCCTAATCTTGAGGGAATATAAATTTGCTGGAGGAAGTGGTAGTTTTTGCCCATTTCTCTGTCTCTCTATTTTTTCTAATTTTTATACAGTTTCTTCTGAAGGTTACCAGTCCTTTCATAGTACAAGTAGACTTAGTCTTAATGTTACACTGATCCCTGAGACTATCTGTACTTGGTCAGAGTTTTGTGAAATTCATTTCAACATCAATATTTGGACTATCATGAAATAAATTTGTTTTAGAGCTCAATCGTTAAGCTTGACTCCTGTTAATGCTTAAAGCATTTGACATTCATTAGTTACTGTATTAATTGAGTGTCATTCTGCCTTTACTTTCACTTAAAGCAATAGATTATATTGGTTGTAAGACATATTATGTTAGTATTGGTGGTTATTTGAATTTTTCAATTGTATACGTGTGCAGAATACTCGCATGGTTGATGAATCTGGAAGTGTTGTAAAGGGACCAAATTCCATGTCATGTGAGCTTGCTTCGGCCATAAATGATGGCCTCTTATTTTATGAGCAGGTTCGTGGAGTTACCTTTTTATGATATACTTCTCATTGAAGCCATGCTGAATTATATATGACTATATGACATTTCAGGAGCTAAAAGCTAGGCGCTCTAATAATAGAAATAAAATCTCAAGCCATGAAAATAGAGATGACAGTTCCAAATCTTCTGTGGCTGCTCCAAATATGTCCAAATCAAGGGCTGTCAATACCTTGGCTGGAGGCAGTAGCAGTGAAAGTACAGGTAGTTCCAGTTCTCGAAGGAAGCAGAATAAAGGATTTCCTAAGCAGCATTCAAATTTCATGCAGCGGCTGTTTCCCAGCACCTTTAGGAATCATGGAACTGGAAGGAACTCTTTTGGAACTATATCTGAAAGTCCTCCAAGCATGTCAGTTGGATTCTTTTTTGGTTCTACACCTCCTGACAGTCATGGGTGAGTGGTTAAAGTTTTAAATTGTTCCTTTGCGTTCTGGAGCTAGTTTTATAGGTAGTGACTGCTCTTTATGGTATAAGAATTTAATTATGCATCACTTTGGCAATGGAGAGTAATTTTGTGCGCTGTTAGAATCAGATAACTCTACATTTGGGTTTTGCATAATATATAACTGAAATTTTTTCTGAAACTGCATGAATTTCAGGATAAGGCCTTCAAAGCTGAATGCATCTCCTCGTGGCAATAGTTCTGTCGGTAGTCCACCTGTAGGTTCAGTGCCAAAGTCTTTTCCAGCTTTCCAGCATCCAAGTCATAAACTCCTAGAGGAAAACGGATTCAAGCAACAGTTGTAAGGACTTTACCCATAGGATGGGTAGTTTCTAATGTGCCAGCTAGCAATTCTGCATTCATACAGGATTCTTGGTTCACCCAAAATTATGGGTTTGTCTTTTTTGCAGGTACAAGAAGTATCACAAGCGATGCCTTGGTGAACGAAAGAAACTGGGAATTGGTTGCAGTGAGGTGTGTAATGCCTATTTACATATTCATCTTTTTTTTCCTTTGATGTTTGAAATGCTGAAATTTTGGTTCTGGAAATTTTTTTGGCAATCCCTTGGATTGTGATGTTTTCTTCAGCTAGAATTGTTTAGGAATTCCCAACCATGTCAAAGACTTTTCTTCATCTCTCTATTTTATTCACTTTTTTTCCACATAATCTATTTTCGCATTCTGTTGTTTGTCATTTCTAACTTTCTACACTTTCTTTATCGTTCCTCCAAACATAAAACTGCCTTCCTTTAATGATACTGAAGTTTGCAAGGAAAAAATGGCTTTCGTTATGGTTCATTACTAGATTTCTGTATATTTGTGTGAGGTATCCAGGTCATGTGTAATCAAGAATATCACATGCTCATGTAGGAGTATTTTGCTCTCTCTCTCTCTCTCTCTCTCTGCATAGGCCTTTGCTATGGCATGTCCTTGCATAAGCTTAGGCCTCCATTTTGTTATGTTCATGCATTATGAATCTTATGTGATTGGATGCTCCTTCGAAGTTGAAGGGAAGGATCGGTAGAAAACTAATATATCTCCCAGTCTTTATGTTCCAGGAATTGCAACAAAATATACCTGATTTTGCCAATATGAAAAAGCTTTCATCCCAGAATTTTATTCTTTTTTTCACGAACATGAATTGTCCTATTTAACTAAAAAATTCACTTGTCTTGAGATGACGTGTCGGAAAGCAAGAAATGATAGGAACATATGAATGAAAATTTTGTTTGGTGTTTGAAGACTGAAACAAAGACCAACTTATGTTCTAGAATAAGAGAACTGACTGGTATTGCAAGTATGTTGAGATGCCTTTCTAATAGGACTTTTTTATGGAGATGGTCTGTCAAAAAAATCACATCAAGGAATTGACTCTGAAAAAATTCCAAATTTCTGATAAGGTTTTCTAATAAAGCATAATAAATATGATGTATTCTTGGTGCATGATATATACAGATTTTGCTCAATCTTTTTGAGATTTAGTGTTCATCAACTCCTGAATGGCAAAATGTAGCCAAGATATAAGTATTTGGCTATAGCCTAATGTCGATCTCCTAAAAAATAAAAGACTCAAACAGATCCCAGCTCTAAAGTCCTAGATGTTTGACTTTCCTGCTTGTCAGGTTGCTAAGAAATAGGATAAGAAGAATGTATGAGGCTTAAAGGAGAAATTGTTAAAATTATAGATCTGGTAATTGCTGCTAAACAGTTATAGTATACTAGATTACACAAATAATGAAATTTAATATGTTATATTTTTGAAAGATTGTTACTCCTAGCCTTTTTTTTTCCATGTCGTTCAATGATTTTTAGCTCTTCCTGAGCTTTTTATTTCCATTTCAATGATATAATGCTATAAGCTTATCTTTATTGGCCATTGTAGGTGGGACTTTTAGAGTCCTTGGAAGAGAACATCTTAACTGATGCCCTTGTTAAAATATTTATAAAGAATACATGAGTAGCAATATTATAAATGACAATGTTCAATCTAGGTGTCATAACAAAGCAGCAGACCTTTTAAGTATATACACTTGCATCAGAAGACCTTGGTGGTGAAAGGGAAATAAATACTAATTGATGCTTCAATGTGCATGTTAGGTGTGTGTATCTGCACACTTGAGTAAAGCCATCCTTTCGCCAGTTTGGTAGATGTAGACTGAGGACATAATATGACACAGTATGCACTGCTTGACATGGAACTTGCATCATTTGGTGGACCGATTAAATAAATAATTGGCTGTATGGCAGAAATATCTGTATATGTGTAGGTTGCTAATATTGTGTCTGTGTTGCTGTGTCATAGTTATAGATATTTATATTGTCGTGAACATTCAACACATGTTTGTATGCATTTTCATCATCTTTCATGTCTACTACTGATTGGGTAGACATACATATACTTAAGCTTGATGCATATCTCATTAAATTGTTTTTTGACAGATTCTGTGCCTCTTCATTTTAAGTGGAAATGTCTGTATTATATGATTTCTTCCATGAAATCCACCATTTTTACGACTTTACCTTTTTATTGTGTGTGTCATGTTTTTCTTCATCATGCTGCTGACTGTTTTTTCTCGTTTGAGTTACACATGGATTATCTTATGAAAGCCAAGGTAGTTTAAGATATTGCAGATAATGGGGCACTCTTTAAATGACCTAGAGGGAGTACAATAGTGCTTCTGATAAATTATGCTATGATATTTACAAGATGTTCAGTTGCAAGAACTACTGAGATTTTGGTACATGCTCATGATGCAGTTTCTTTGATTTGACATTTACATCAGTTCATGTTTCACTAAGTCCATCTCTTTTTATTTATGTGATGCAAGCTCATAATATATACCATTATTTCTGTGCATGCTATGATATCTGAAGGACAGCTGCTTTCTTTTTATGCAGGAAATGAATACTCTTTATAGGTTTTGGTCATACTTTTTAAGAAGCATATTTGTAGAATCTATGTACAATGAATTCCGAAAATTGGCACTAGAAGATGCTGCTGCAAATTATAATTACGGAATGGAGTGCCTGTTCAGGTTCTACAGGTATGATTTATCAGCTACCTTTTCTGATGGACATCAAATGAGATCTTCAGTCCATGCTTTCTCTCTTGGCCTTAAAACATCAAATGACATCTTCAGTCCATGCTTTCTCTCTTGGCCTTAAACCCGACGTATCTAGTTGATTCAGCATTGTATATGCTCCATCTAAACTCCGGTGGACACTTCCCTTTGCTCTCTATTTTTTTTTTTTCAAATTTGCAGTTATGGTTTGGAGAAGGAGTTTAGGGAGGACCTCTATGCAGACTTTGAACAATTGACGCTCGACTTCTACAATAAAGGCAGTCTGTACGGTCTGGAAAAGTATTGGTACGTCATTTTGTGCTTTTGCTGTGTCTTTCTTTAATCCGCATCTCCTATGCGCCCAAACCAAAAAAGTAAGAAAAAGGTAGAGTAATGGGATTATCTACAATTTTACATGCTCCTGGAATTGAAAAAGAATGAGCAACTTTTGACTTGAAGAGCCTGAGTTGCTCTCGAATCTTACATTTATGGAGCATATAACATCTAGCATGACATAGCGATTGAATAAAATTCTACTTCTTGTTAGTTTCAAGAGTTTTCAGTTTGTCTGCCATGGTTAGGCAATCTTACACTGGATGTTGCAACACAGTTAATATTATTCTGCTTTTTGTCTTCTGCAGGGCACTTCACCATTACCGTGAGGAGCATGGTGAGAGATCTCCTTTAAAGAAGCACCCAGATTTGGATAGAATGCTAAGGGAAGAATATCGTAGTTTGGATGATTTCAAGCGTGCCAAAGGGAAGTTTCCAGCAGTAAAAGAGGATGGCTAGTTGTCAGGCGTGACAGGTTGCAGCTTCAGTTGTCTGACATCGTCAATTTTGGAAAGCCAGTTGTAACAGTTTTGCAAGCAAGTTCGTGATCCATTTTGAATGTGATAGTGATATTGTACATAGGATCTGGATAGGGTTGTCTATACCTCTGATGGCTGAATGCAGATCTTGTTTAAGATTGAAGAAGTCTGCTACCTCAGTGACGCATCCATTTTCCCTTCCAGATTATAGTTTGTAAATAGGGAGAGCAAAAATAAAAAAAAAATAATGGACATCAATTGTAATTTGCATCTTGTGAAATTAAACATGTCCCTAACCTTAAAGAGAGAGAGAGAGAGAGAGAGAGAGAGAGTGAATCAATGAAATGAGAAACCTGTTTTGGAGATTACAATTGCCTTTTTTGGTTGTTAGATGATCTACTGCCTGTTTCATTTGGCAAATATTGTTGCCACCACAGAAAAAGTTAGAAGTGCTGGCCAGGGAGAAGATTGGTAGCCTGATGTTGGTGAAAGTTACTTTGGCATGTGTTTGGTGCTGCAGCAAAGTTTAGAAGATTTGGGATGCAAATTGCATTTGGACAATTATGTTAATCTTTGGCTGTAGAATAAATTTCACTCATTGGTTCATTTCACCTTTATTAGACAGAACGGATGGTCTATCCTAATTAAATAAAATAATTTGTGGGTAGTAGATTCATTTGCAGACAGGATTGGAGATCCAAATGGTTGTCCTGTTGCTGTTACGAGGAAGGAAGTTTGGTTCAATAATTTGACGGTCTTTTAATGTAGATCTGACAAGAGGGCCTTAAAGCGCTCGTGCAGTTGAGCTAATTTAGGGATCATCCGGTAAAAGGGTATTGGAAAAAGGGAGTATTGGAATGCTTAGTACAAACTATAAAGGGTTGCGGCCAAGGGGACCGACCTAGCTATCTACACAATAATAAAGCGTCTCTGGAGTTAACTTGGTGTTAATTTTATCCATTAACTTTTAGTTAATTTGGTGTTAATTTTGTCCATTAATTCTTAATTATCAAGATAACTACCAATTGATATAGCTACTAAAATAACTATCAATTTATTAAACAAAATTTCATAAAAGTTAATTTATTCTTAAATTGCACACACATGGGTGTGGTGCCTCTTGCACTCCGTGGACGGAAAACACATCGCTTGTTGCCAAAATGGATTGAAAGTGGATGTAAAATGATTAAATAAATGCTCAATGCAAAAAATGATTTGTCCACCCTATATGGTGGAAGTTGCACTAATTTAATAAACTATCAATTTGTGGACAAGTTGAGTTTTGTGTTTTGATATTGTTAATTCTATTCCGGTCCATGATGTTATTGTTGATGGCAATGTAGTAACTAAGGGCCGTGCTAATTACTCGGATTTATCCCTTAATGCAAAAAGGTCATGTGGTTGGGCTTCTCAAATTTGGCAACTCCTTCTTGTTAACCAAAGATATCAACGATGGTTGGTTTGGATTGAGATATTTGAAGAAGCATTTGAAATTGCCTCAAATATCTCTACATTATTTGGATTATTTGAGAGGTATTCTAATTTGAGAGGCAATTGCATTGCTGGAAATTTCCAAAGGCTTAGGCAGGTTGGTCTAAACTCAACGCAGAAACGATTATCAACTGGGAAATTTTAACCAATTATGTTGTTGAGTGTAGTGCTTTTTTCCTATCAATAAATCTATCTATAGTTTTTGGAACAAAAAAAAAAGTATACACTATCACCGTTTAATTCATGACATGTATGTAAATGTTGAATTTTAAATTCAAATTTTGCATAGTTGTCATTCATCCAATACTGAAAGTGTACTGTCAATATAGGAAAGATTAATCAATTTACATATGCACTATATTTGTATGTTCTTTCTCTTGAGTAACCTTATATCATACTTCCTAGAAAATAAATTTCATATAATATGTGCATGCATCAAATTTCACGTGTCAAGTAATTTATTAACTAATGTTGGTGAGTGTCATGAGATCCATTCCTAATTTGATATTCTTAACTTAAATATGATTCATTTTTTGGCCATAAATATGATTTATACTTTATAGGGTTTTATCACTTTACCCCCTTAAACTATATCACTACTATCAGTTGACCCCTTAACGTTATCTTTTAGTCACTTTACCCCTATAAGTATTTCAACTCAACATGTTAAGAAATTTTGGACAAAAATACCCTTTTATTTTATAACATTACTACATTGTTATTATCATTTTATTCATTTAGATTATAGCGATACAATCACTTTAGTTCCTAACATTTTTTTCTAGACATTTTACCTCATCGTTAATCTAACTAGTATGGTCAAAAAATTTTAAATATATTTACCTTTTTTAATATATAATTAAAAATAAAAAAGTTGAAATGGTTATTCTTCTTTTTTTTTTTTACTTTAAGAGATCGAAAAACATAAAAATAAAGGGTTTTCTCAAAAAAAATTTCACATTTATTAATACTAGGAAAAGAAAAAGAGAAAGCAAAGAAGGAGACGAAAAGTTAGATTTTGCAAAAAAATAAAATAAAGAAAAGTTTAACATGATCGTATTACTTTAAGGTTGTCGAGATTAGAATTGGAATTTGGTGGTAAACAAAAAAGTGAAATAATTTTAAAATAATAAAAGTATTTAATTCTTTTTTATTTGTAATTTTTTTTTAAAAAAAAGAATTGAGCTCCCTCTCCCCCTCCCCCTCCCCTTCTCTATCTTTCTATTTTTTTCGATATTAATAAAATTGCCAAGAAGAAAGAAATTAATATTTTGACTTTTTTTATTGATACTAAAAGGGAGAAGAGTCATTTTAAATTTTTTATTATTTTTATTATACAAAGAGGAGGGTATTTTCTTCTAAAGTTTTTTAATTTGTTAAGTTGGTTTAATGGTAGGATAAATTGCCTAAAAAATAACTCTAGGGGGTAAATTGATAATGAGACTATATTTTATGGGGGTAAGTAATAATAATTTTAAGGGTTAAAAATGTCTTTTCACTTTAATTAACAAATTCTGTTAAATTTGACCGTTAATTTTGGAGGTAAAATGACTAAAAGATAACGTTAAGGGGGAAATTGATAGTAGCACCAAACGTTAAGGGGGTAAAGTGATAATAACCCTACTTTATATTATTGCAAAAGGAAGTCATACAGTTATCGTTAATATTAATTGTGCATTATATTCTTCAAACTAAATTAAATGCATTCTCGAGATTTTTGTCAATGTTTGATGCAGAGGAGAAATCCTTCATGAGATTTATACGAAGCAATTGTGTCATATGTCATAATAACTTCATTCTTTTTTTTTTTTTTTTACCCTCCCACCTCTCTCAACCCCCTTTCTTCCCTGATTGGCAAAGTATAAGATTCAAACCTAAACCTAATATGAAAAGAACTTTACGAGCTCCTGGCCATCGGGCCAACCTGGATGATTCTTTATTTATTTATTCAGATTATGTATATGACAGAAACAAATTGAAATTGGTTTAGGGATAAGTACATATAAAAAAAAAAAAGAAAATGAAAACATTGCAATTTTAATCCCTAGCATTTGTGAAAAGAAAATGACACAATTGAAATTTTAATCCCTAGAGTTTGTGACTTTCTTTCCTTTCTTGATGGACTCTATTTTGGTTTCGGATCAAAATAAAAAAATTAAGCCATTATTCAAATTATATTTTTGTCTGCTTGTTACAATTGCAATTTTAATAACTTGAGAATCCTCCAATCGCTTTCCCGGACATATAACTTTTAATTTTCCATTTTTCTTTGAGCAAGCATGTTTTGAAAAGGAATTAATGATTTAGTAAATTTTATATTGAGGTCTCAAGTTTCAAACTGGAGTTGCAATCAACAGGTTAATATCTTTAATTAATTCAGGTGACTAAAGAATCTTTTCAGAAATTCCGTTTGAGATAATAACTTGCCAAGACGAATATTCTAAAAACAAAAAAAAAACCATATTTTCATTTAATAGGACTTGAATGGATCTAGGAAAAAACAAGTGCCTAACAAGCTTCAATCTTTGCACCAATTCTTTTTTATGCTTCATCTCTTTCAAATAGTATGGTACAACTTGATCAAGTAAACTTGAGTAAAAAGCTTCTGTACCACAAAGATAGAATGTAGTTACTGCTGATCAAATAATCTGCAATTTTACTGGAACATATTATTTGCAGGGACCAAATATTCCTCCTGAAAAGTACAAAAACTAGAATGTTAGAAATCAATATGTAATTTTTCGTTTATCTTGAAATAAGATTCACGTAAATAATCCATTTGACTTATGTAAACTTGCTAACTTGACTTTCACTACATAAGCTTTCCTTGAGACATATATATATATATATATATATATATATATATATATATTTATATGTATGAATTAATCTTTTTTATACTGACAATGTATACACTATCAGCGTTAGATAATTGACAACTATGTAAAATTTGAATTTGAAATTCAACTTTAGAACACATGACAATTCTATAGGACAAATTTCACACTTTAGGATGTAAAATGTCAAATATCAAATTTGAGAGTACATATGTAGTTTAAAGGTGCAAAGTGGAATTTAGCCTCATATCAACAAGACATTGCAATATGTGGAGGTGTTAGGAATTAAACACCAACTCCTGAAAAACTCAAAACAAAATAAGACTATCTCACGATGGGACATGCGAGAGAGACTCCTGATCGGAGTCTTGAGTCTCCATCTTTTAAATGAAATTTGATACTCTCATCTTTTAAACTATTTCAACACAGCATTATAGATAATTCCGTCTAAAGTTGGAACCTGAAATATCTCCGAGCTCTTAGTGAATATTCCCGTTTGAAGCGCTATATTCATGAACCTTGTCGAATTAAATAAATATCAAGTTATTATCCGTATTATAGAGTTTTAACCTTGCACCTTTATCCTCTATTCTCCACACAAGGATAGACTTCTAACATCTGCTAATGTCTTTCTTGTACGTCACCAGCTAAATACAACAATGTCATGAAACATAAATCACATTCATTTGCAGCGTCTAAAGGCTGAGGGAAAAAAAGAGCATTAATACTCTAAGAACACAAAAGATAATCAATTAATTCCAGTGTCAGCCTTTGCTCTAATGTACTTAAAAAAAGACAAAAAAAAAAAGAGAGCAAAATTAATCAAATGAAAACTAAGGCCTAGCTGAGACTGAAGAACATGGAATTGATTTAGGGTAACTAAGCACCCAATGTTAGGAGCAAGAAGCATCTCCACTAGAATTTCCCAAGTCACTTGTATTTGCATCTTCTTCTTCTGCTGGTTCATTCAGATCAAATTGCAAACCTTTTCTGACCAATGGGCGAGGTTCTTCTGCTTCTGGAGATACAATTTGGCTTGATAAACCTTGCCAATGGCACCTCTTGTGACCCCCAAGTGCTTGACCGGAAGGGAAAGTTTTCTTGCAGAGTGTGCATTCATGAATATTTTCTGCAAACTTTGAAGCATCTACCCGTTTAATTTCATCATTTTCAGCAGCAGTTTGGGAGACAGGTTTAGCACGATTTTCGTGTCCAGAAGGAAACGGAGAAGATCCATTAGCAGTGTTCTGAACCGTTGCCTTGAACTTGTTGTGACTTGACCTATGACCCCCAAGAGCTTGGTGAGACGAGAAAGTCTTGTCACAAGTGCTGCACCTAAATTTTTCTGGGGTACTCTCCTCACCATCCAGGTTCTGATCTAGAGGGGTAAGTTCCCCTTCTGTTTCGGAATTCTTGGGTGTCGTCTTTGGCCCCCTTCTCTTGTTCTTGACCCCCACATTTCCCTTCTTACAATCATTATAGAAACAATGATTTTGCTGCCCAACTTCCATCTTATCCAATTCATGACCTGAGAAATAATTGCTCCTACCATGTATTTTACCTATTACTGTATCCCTGGATTGACTACTTGGTGATATTTCAACACCCGATTCAGGCTTCATTGGATCTTTTCTTTTACCTTTGTCCAATAGTCCATCGAGGGTTTCTTCAGAATCTGTGGCTATTTCACTAAATTGTCGTTTCTTCACAGGATAATCCCTTCTAACTCTAGCTGGATGGACTTGATCATCAACCCTTTTCTTCTTCAAGCCAGAAGCACCATTCCTAGCCTCCTTGATTTGACCTCTCCTGGTCGAGGAACCATCGTGTATGATCTGCTTATGAGCTAGGCTTATGAGCTGATCTACAGCATCAAGTATCTTCTGCTCTTCTTCCTGAGAATAAGTATCCAGAAGAACTCTAGGGCATTCACCGCCTCGCTTGCCCTTCACCGACCAGCTGCTCATAGACCCGGTTAAATCAACCACTTCTGCAACTGTGGAAATAGCTACGTTATCAGCCACCGCATCAACATGATAATCAGCGTGATTATCAGTCTCCAAGGACTCGTCTTCTTCCTCCTCCTCCTCCTCCTCATCATCATGAAGATTAGATAAACATTGAGGATGGTCATGAGGGATCTTTCCTTGTTCTTTAGGAGGCTCCATGCCCCTCCACTCCCTATCAGGATGGCATCTCATATGTCCAAACAAAGACTTCCTTGATGGAAAAACTTTTCCACAGATTGCGCAAATAGTTTCTCTTGCAGCAGCATCAGAACTAGATCCATCTCTCTTAAACTTGATGGACTTATTGAATTTTAGCTTCTTGAGGTTCTCTCTAGCCTGAACATGAGCACTGCTCATATGACCTCCAAGAGCCTTCCCAGAGCTAAAACCTTTGTTGCATTCATGGCAGAAGTGGCTCTTCTTAACAGGGCTGACTACCACCTCAGCCCCCTCTTCAGTTTCTTCGGCGCCTTTCGGAAATTTCAGCTTCACTAGCAGCTTTCCATCAATGGAAACAGGATTAGTCTTTGATTCATGATGATTATTCTTTCCCTCCACTGATCCAGATTGCTTTTCTTTTCCAAGATTACTGTTTTTATTTTCCTCCATCGGTGAAGATTAGCAGAAAGGGAGAAGAAAATCTTTAAAAGATACTGTAGATGATTATAGTGAGATCTTGGGAGCTATCTGTATATAAGCCAGAGGTAATAGTTTGAGAGTGACAGATCAGGGGCCACTTTGAGATAAACCCTAAAGAAAGACAAAAGGTACAGTGGTTTTAGAATGACAGAAGGGCACTGCCGCAATTAAAAGGTGAGTTTTGGCAAGCCTAAAATCAGAAAATAAAAATAAAAGAGATTCATTCGCAGTGCTTCTAACTTATCTAACATGGAAACGATAGGTGAGAAGGATGTAGCTAAATACGAACGCAGGAAGAAGGGAACTTGCTCGAAATTTTAGCTAGCATGTACACATTATAATACACACACATACATGTGTGTGTTTATATAGCTAAGTACGAACCGAGCAAGAGGGGAACCTGCTTGCATATTTAGCCAGCATGTACACATTCTAATACACAAACGTGTGTATATATACATATATACATATCCTATATATATGCATGCATATATACATATTCATATATATATATATATATATATATATATCTATATGCATATAATATGTGTGCATTTATGTCTGCATGTATTCTATGAGATGTTTTCACCTTTGGCAAATCTTGAAGCTTCCTACTCTCAATCCTTTTTTCATATAATTTTGAATTATTTTATGTAAAATAAATCTCTATAAACATTTTAAATGGATACTAAATACTTAGCATTCATTACTTCTTACAATTTATCTAAAATGTGATGATTCAATAAACTAGTAGACTACTTAAAATTAAAAATTTTGAAAAGCAGACAAGGAAAGATTCACTTGCCTGCTATTACAATAATGTTGATAATTCTGTAGAACGGATTTCATACTTTAGGATGTAAAGTGTCTAACTATCAAATTTAAACTTTAAGAACTAAAGTGAGATACATTTTATCCTTCAAGAGATAAATTATCTGAAATTAAAACTCAAGGACTGAAATGAGAGTGCCTATGTAGTTTAAAGGTGCAAAGTGGAATTTAGCCTAATATCAACACAACATTTCAATATGTGTTGGTGTTATGAATTAAACCCCAACTCCTGAGAAAACCCAAACAAAATAAGACTATCTAATGATGGGACATGCGAGAGAGATTCCTGATCGAAATTTTTAGTCTCCATCTTTTAAATGAAATTTGATACTCTCATGTATTAAAAAAGAAAGTGCTTGAGCTATTTCTACACTTTTTTTTTTCATTTTTAACTATTTCAACACAGCATTCTAGATAATTCCGTCTGATGTTGGAACCTGAAATATCTCTGAGTTATTAGTGAATATTCCCTTTTGAAGCGCAATATTCATGAATCTTTTAGAATTAAATAAGTATCAAGTTAATTATCTGTATTATAGAGTTTTAACCAAATTGCACCTTTATCCCCTTTTGTCCACACAAAAGTAGACTTCTAACATCTGCCAAAGTCTTTCTTGTACATCATCAATGACGGAGCTAAGAGGGGGCTGATAGGGGCCATATCCCCTCCTAAGTTTTGAAAATTTTAATTTATAGTGTGTAAATATATGCGTAAAACAAAGTTGACCCCCCAATTTTTTACAATTTTAGTTTTTATTATGAGAGTTTATATATATATGTATAATTAAAATTAATATTTGATTTTTTTAGATGTCATATATTTAAATGGATGGAAATTATTTTGAATATAGCATATTAAGAAAATTTTGGCCCCCTAGAAAAAAAAAAACCCTGGCTCCGTCACTAACATCACTAGATAAATACAACAATGTCATGAAACATAAATCACATTCATTTGCAGCGTCTAAAGGTTGAGGGAAAAAAAAACCTTTAATACACTAAGAACACAAAAGACAATCAATTAATTCCACTGCCAGCCATTGCTCTAATGTACTTAAAAAAAAGACCAAATAAAAGAGAGCAAAATTAATCAAATGAAAAATAAGGCCTAGCTGGGGCTGAAGAAAATGGAATTGATTTAGGGTAACTAAGCACCTAATGTTAGGAGCAAGAAGCGTATCCACTAGAATTTCCCAAGTCACTTGCATTTGCATCTTCTTCTTCTGCTGGCTCATTCAGATCAAATTGCAAACCTTTTCTGGCCAATGGGCGAGGTTCTTCTGCTTCTGGAGAAGCAACTTGGCTTGATAAACCTTGCCAATGGCACCTCTTGTGACCCCCAAGTGCTTGACCGGAAGGGAAAGTTTTCTTGCAGAGTGTGCATTCATGAATATTTTCTGGAAACTTTGAAGCCTCTACCCCTTTAATTTCATCATTTTCAACAGCAGTTTGGGAGACAGGATTAGCACGATTTTCGTGTCCAAAAGGAAACGGAGAAGATCCATCAGCAGTGTTCTGAACCGTTGCCTTGAACTTGTTGTGACTTGACCTATGACCCCCAAGAGCCTGGTGAGACGAGAAAGTCTTGTCACAAGTGCTGCACCTAAATTTTTCTGGGGTACTCTCTTCACCATCCAGCTTCTGATCTAGAGGGGTAAGTTCCCCTTCAGTTTCTGAATTCTTGGGTGTCATCTTTGGCCCCCTTCTCTTGTTCTTGACCCCCACATTACCCTTCTTACAATCATCATAGAAACAACGATTTTGCTTCTCAAGTTCCATCTTATCCAATTCATGAGCTGAGAAATGATTGCTCCTACCAGATATTTTACCTATTACAGTATGCCTGGATTGACTACTTGGTGATATTTCAACACTCGATTCAGGCTTCATTGGATTTTTTCTTTTACCTTTGTCCGATAGTCCATCAAGGGTTTCTTCAGAATCTGTGTCTATTTCACTAAATCGTCGTTTCTTCACAGGATAATCCCTTCTAACTCTAGCTGGATGGACTGGATCATCAACCCTTTTCTTCTTCAAGCCAGAAGCACTATTCCTACCCTCCTTGATTTGACCTCTCCTGGTCGACGAACCATCATGTTTGTTCTGCTTGTAAGCTAGGCTAATTAGCTGATCTACAGCATCCTGTATCTTCTGCTCTTCTTCCTCACAATAAGGATAAGTATCCAGAAGAACTCTAGGGCATTCGCGGCCTCGCTTGCCCTTCACCGACCAGCTGCTCAAAGACCTGGTTAAATCAACCACTTCTGCAACGGTGGAAATTGCTACGTTATCAGCCGCCACATGAACATGATAATCAGCCTGATTATCAGTCTCCAAGGACTCCTCTTCTTCTTCCTCCTCCTCCTCCTCATCATCATCATCAAGAATAGATAAAGATTGAGGATGTTCACGAGGGATCTTTCCTTGTTCTTTGGGAGGCTCCATGCCCCTCCACTCCCTATCAGGATGGCATCTCATATGTCCAAACAAAGACTTCCTTGATGGAAAATCTTTTCCACAGATTGAGCAAATAGTTTCTCTTGCAGCAGCATCAGAACTAGATCCATCTCTCTTAAACTTGACGGACATATTGAATTTTAGCTTCTTGAGGTTCTCCCTAGCCTGAACATGAGCACTGCTCATATGACCTCCAAGAGCCTTCCCAGAGCTAAAACCTTTGTTGCATTCATGGCAGAAGTGACTCTTCTTAACAGGGCTAACTACCACCTCAGCCCCCTCTTCAGTTTCTTCGGCGCCTTTCGGAAATTTCAGCTTCACTAGCAGCTTTCCATCCATGGAAACAGGATTAGTCTTTGATTCATGATGATTCTTCTCTTCCTCGACTAATCTGGATTGCTTTTCTTTTCCAAGATTACTGTTTTTATTTTCCTCCATCGTTGAAGATTAGCAGAAGGGGAGAAGAAAATCTTGAAAAGATATTGTAGATGTGTATATTGAGATCTTGGGTGCTATCTGTATATAAGCTAGAGGTAATAGTTTGAGAGTGACAGATCAGAGGCCACTTTGAGATAAACCCTAAAGAAAGACAAAAGGGACGGTAGTTTAAGAATGACAGAAGGGCACTGCCGCAATCAAAAGGTGAGTTTTGGCCAGCCTAATTTCAAAAAAAAAAAAAAAGACTAAAGAAAATAATTGGAAGTTGTGATTGGATAAAAAAGTACAAAAATAAGAAAATAAAAATAAAAGAGATTTAATCGCAGTGCTTCTTACTTATCTAACAAGGAAATTATAGGTGAGAAGGATACAGCTAGATACGAACCGAGGAAGAAGGGAACATGCTCGAAATTTTAGCTGTGGCCTGTACATATTCTAATACACGCATAGATATATATTTAACAAGGAAACTATAGGTGAGAAGGAAGTAGCTAAATACGAACCGAGGAAGAAGGGAACTTGCTCGAAATTTTAGCCAGCATGTACACATTCTAATACACATACGTGTATATATATATACATATATATACATATACATGTACACACACATATATATATGTATGTATATATGTATGTATATAATATGTGTGCATTTATGTATGTATGTATTATGAGAGATGTTTTCACCTATGGCAAATCTTGAAGCTTCCTACTCTCAATCCTTTTTTCTTACAATTTTGAATTTTTTTATATACAATAAATCTCTATAAACATTTTAAATGGATACTAAATACTTAGCACTCATTACTTCTTACAATTTACCTAAAATATGATGATTCCATAACCTAATAGACTACTTAAAATTGAAAATTTTTGAAAGCGGACAAGGAAAGATTTACTAATGAAATCCAAATGGGCCATATTTTTCAAAATAAATAAAGGAGATTAAAGAAACCCATTCAATCAGTTACCAAATAGAATAAAAACAACATATGATTAGCTTATTGTTGAACTAACTATGATTTATATCAAATAATCGTAACTTTAGTTCCTCTTTTTGCCTAACTTTTACAAATTAAAATCTATGCTAAAAGAAATTATGAAAATGAACTATAAAACATAATCTATAAGCTTTACCCTTGAAAAACCAATACATAAATTATTATGCCCATATCTATTTTCAAATCTAATTTTTTTCACTTTATTAATCTAGATATTGAGCATAAGGAAAATTATTCCTTTTTTGTTTTGCTATACACATATAAAACAAATCCAAAAATTTTAATATCTATATTAGAACTTAGATCTATTTCATTTTTTTTAGATCTACTAATGCAACCCAAATAGACTGCATATTCCATAATAAATAAGGGATTAATATTTATACATTGTCAATGTAAAGTTTTTTTTACACAAGCAAGTTTAAATGAATACCACATCATCACTGTTCAAATTTTAAATTCGCATTTTATCTATGTGTCATATATCTGTTAGTATAAAAATCTTTATATTGACAGTATATATAACACTGATCGAATAAATAAAGGAGATTTAAAAAATACATTTAATCTGTAGCATAATGAAATAGAACCAAAATGAAATTAGCTTACCTTTAAACCAAATATGGTTCGTACCAAATAAAAGTAGAACTTTAGTCTCTTTTTTAACCTAACCTTTATAAATTTGAATAATTATGAAGAAAAAATAAATGCCATTTCAATGCTAAAAGAAAATATGATAATGAACTGAAACTGAAATATAACGTGTGAGTTTTTCTTTCGCTTTTCTTTCTTACATTGTTGTTGTATATCATGTGCTCAAAATAATTTTGTTTCGGAATATGTCCAATATAATAATCTTATAACAAGGGTGATCTTTAAGGCGAATTAATTTTTTCTTGTATGAACATAAATGATGATTTCATCCTTGAATTTGTTCAAAAATGTCTCGAAAGTAATGCAGCGATTCAGGAACAGGATGAGTAATAATGGAGGTTAGGGAGAACGATTTATAATCGAGAAGGTGGTTAGGCTGTAGGATTGACGGGACGGGGTGAGAGAAGAGACTGGTAAGCATATGAGGATAGGTAGGAATATGAGACTCTTGAATAGGAAATGGAGGAGGTGGCGCTTGCAAGATAGATGAAGGATTACAAGGAGGGAGAAAAGTAGAGTTACAGTGTAAGAGGGGTAATAGATGGAGGCGAATATTAGTGGCGACAGAGAATGTTGGAGGTGATGCTACAAGTTAAGGGAAGTATGGTGGAAAGAAGGAAAGAGCAGTACGAAAAATGCAATTACAATATGGGATAGGCAACAGAGAGGGAAATAGAAGGAAAGGTCATGATGTGTGTCTGTATGTGTGAAGGGAAGGGGTGGTTAGGTGGGGATACAAAGTAAGGAGAATGGAAGGGAAGGTCATGATGTGTGAAAGGAAATTGTGTATTTTTAGTTTTTTTGTGGATTTTTTAGTTTATTTTGGGTGTTTTTGGAATTTTTTTATGAAAAATGTAGTCGTTGAAAAAAATGATTTCTTTTTTTTTCTACTATTCATAGATATTTTAAGAATATATTGGATATTTAGGGTACAACAAGGTATTTTTCAATAATAAGAGAAACAACATGAAATTGTAAAAATCAGTTGAAAACAATTTCTAGTTTTTTTTTCCATTGATTAGTGTAGCCACTGCCGACCTTCCATTTGTGGAGATGTTTTTTCATGCTTTTATTTATAAAAACATATTTAGTGTACAAATTGACTCAAAAATTAACACCACTTTGAACTTTTTGGACTTTTACAAATAAATTGTTACAAAACTATATTATTCTTTTAGTCAAAATATAAATCCGTATATAGCATGGGTCAAAATACTAGTTTAAATATATAGACATTGATGCGTTAGTCTATATATGTTATATACTTATTTCAATGTCTAGTTGGTGTGTTTGTCTACATATGTTATATATTTATTTCAATGTGCACCATTGCACTATACTTTATATTTGAAATAGTTAAATAAGTCAAGGAAGAAGACAGATAAAAAAAATAATCTGTAAAATGGGCACAATAAAAGGATTCCTCACGAGTGAGCTATAAAATCTTTGTAAAAGGAGGGATGAATTGACTGAATAATGTTCAAGAATGATGATATGAATTGTTTTTGTTTCGGGATTCTAGTTTCAATTTTTATAAGTAAGTTACCATTCTTCTTCTGGTCTCACCTATCTTGAGTCTTAGGTGCAATTAATTGTAAAGATCTTTTATTATCTTTCCTTATTACTTACCATTTTTATTCATTTAGTTTGGAAAATTGTAAGTTTAAATAAGAACTATGTATTTTCTGGAATTGGATATGGTGTTATTTTCAGAAGATTTTCTTTTTTTTTAGGGCTTTTTGTTTTAGAATTTTCATAAATACTTGATTTTCCTTCCAAATTGTTCTTTAGTCATCAGAATAATATGAACTATCCAAAAAACGAAATATTGATTCCGTGTATAACAATGCATTGCATACTTGTCAGAATAATATGAACCATCCAAAAAAGAGATATCGATTCCGTATATAATAATGTATTGAATTGCAGAAGTTTAAATCTTGACCTTATCGATTGTATAACTAGAAACGTCCCACTCTTTCCCATTATGATTTCCTTCTTTTACTTTCAAAACTTGAACTAGCAATAAATTACGTACCTCAAAGATTACTTAAGGTTAATGTACATGTACATTAATTGTTTCTCAAAGTACGATGCTTAAGCTTGGTTTACAAATACGAGTTTTGCAAAATTATGTTTGGGTGTAAATTTAGAGAGGATTAATGCGATTACAGACTGAAGGTTTTGGAACTCTAAGGATGTTGTTTTACTACAAATCCAAATATAATTCAGGGAAAATGCTTTGGTAACGATAAGTTACCATGTCTTGTCAATATTTTACATTAAAATACTTGTGGCGCTGGTCATTAGTGGACCTCGCACCATATATGGGCACTTTTAGGGACGCTTCTACTACTGTTGATTCAGGTTTCCGGTATTTAAAAACTTGAAATGTAATACAAAATGAAAATGTGGTAAGTCTAGCTATGATTGTGATAAAAATTACTTCTTCAATACCAAAATTTTACCATTTTTACATTGAAACTTACCAGTTCTTCACATAATTTTACCAAAAATCCCATGAAATCTCCTCCTAAACCATCATTACAAAACTTTTTTAAAAAAATGTCCAGAAGCCCCGCACCATCCCCTAAACCCCCAGTTTCTAACGTCGTTCCACCTCTTGTCCAGTCGTTATCTCTAATTCCCTAAACCCTTTCAATGACTGCTAGAGATGGAGATTGTGCCCACAACTTATCTTCACTGTAAAATGTCCAGATACCAAGGGACCGACAACCCATTTTCCAAGTTCCAAGTTGCCTCTGATCGGGATTTGCGAATGAATTGATTCACAAAGCTTGATTAATTTTGCATCTCTTTATTTCTAATTTTTTTCATATTATCAGTTTCACAATTTTTATAAAAAAAATTTTGTCTCAGAAGTTGAATGAAAGCTTTCACCAAATGCGGGGGACAATAAATGAGTGTTTATATATTCACATGATAAATTAATGAACTAAGTTTCTGATTTTGTAAATCAATGAACATTTTGCCAGGCTAGTTAGAGCAAAACCCCTGATAAACCCTATCAAGCTTTTCTCCGCGTAATTCTCATTTTTTAGTCTAAGACCCGACCCTTTTACCTATCCAAAGAGGCCCAGTTCTCACATTTAATTCTCAATTAATCGTACGAGACCCGACCCATCTGACATTTACTTGAAAAACAGTAACATTAGATTACTATAGCTAGGGTAAATTGTGCTATGAAAATAGTAAGTTTGAATATTGATTTGGTCAGCATTAGTTTTGTCAAATTTACTACTTAATAGTACAAACTTGCTATTTTATGTGAAACTTACACAAAGTTGAATTGGTAAATTTAATTACAATAATAGTAAGTTTTGAAAGACAAATGGTAAGTCTTATTAATAAAAAAGGTATTTTTTACAAGTGTTTAAAATTTACTACTTCATTGCACAAACTTACCAATATATTCGTGAAACTTACTTAAAGCTAGTTTAGTAAATTCTTTATAATTATAGTAAGTTTTGGAAGATAAACAGAAAGTTTGTGCATTGAAAAGGTAACTTATATGGATGACTAAAACTTACTACTTTATTGTCCATACTTACCATTTTACTTGAAAAACTTACATACAGCTAGATTAGTAAGTTTACTGAGGTCAATAGTAAGTTTTGTCAGATAAATGGTAAATTTGGCTAATAAAAAGGTAATTTTTGAAATTTACTTTTTTATTGCACAAACTTACTATTTTACTTGAAAAACTTACATACAACTAAACTAGTAAGTTTAGTCAAAATAATAGTAAGTTTTGTTAGATAAATAGTAAGTTTTACTAATAAAAATGTAACTCTTGAAATTTGCTACTTTATTGAACAGACTTACTAATTTACCTTGGAAACTTACCTATTGCCAAAGTGAGTAAGTTTGACAAAAAAAAAATATAGTAAATTTCATTACATAAATGGTAATATTCAATATTAAAAAACTAAATTTTATTGAGTACTTAAAACTTACCATTTTGCAAGACAATCTTACTGATTTATTTAGAAAAGTTACATGTACCATTAGATGAATTATTTAATTCATAAAAAAATGGACGCAAAAGGCTGTCAACTGTCACAAAAGGAAAGAAAACCAGATTTTATTTTTTATTTTTTTTTGCTCAAGGAAAACCGGATATTCATGTCAATTGCTATTATTTTATATTAAGTCACCTAGTGGCATCGGTACTGCAGCACTATCCTTATAATTCAGTAGAGAACCTGCAAACGATGATAAAGATTGGTCTTTAGTGGTAAAGCAATTCTTCCCTATAATCATTTGCCAAGTTCAATACATTGTGCAATAATTCGAGTACCCATTACCATTTGCCTCAATGTACCTAAACCAATTCTCCACTTTAATACATTGAAAATCAAACTGCACTAATACGAGAAATAACAAATTGAATAGATTCCAGCTAAATACATTGAAAATCATAGTACAATAATACAAGAAATAACAAATTGAATGGATTGTTTTGTTGCCAACGAGACATTGACTTGCTGGTAAAATAACTAAAATTGAAGGTCTAAAAATTAGAAGTTTTAGGTTGAAATCTCAAATTTGTTCTAATATGATGAATAACATACATATATAGCTTTTTTTATTAAAAAAAAAAAACCAATAAGGCCTCAACAGAACAATGTTAAACAACCAAAGTTACAGCCTTAATGTTTAGAGATTCTAGGTTCAAATCTCAAAATGTATGTTTAGTTTCACTCTAGTTTAGTGTTTACATCAACCATTTCTTGGTAAGTAGTACCAAAAAAATAGAGGCCCCAAATGTAAATCTCAAAGTTGCCAATTAAGCTAATTATACATGTATAGAAGTGATGTTTTTTGTAATCTATTTTTTTTAGTTAAAAGCCTCAAACATTTAATTTCACCCTATATTAAAAGTTGCTAGGCGTAGGAGCAAAAGTTATGTATTATCTGAATCTTCCCCTTAGAAAGCTCATCAATATCGAACTCAACACTTGGTGAATTGACTACTGAGCTCCCTTAGGAGATGCACTTGGGTCGATGAACCATATGAGAGACGCACTTGGGTCGATGAACCTTATGAAATTTACTCTTAAAAATCGAATTCACACCTGAGCTTCTTTAGGAGATGCACTTGGGTCGATGGACCTTATGAGATTTACTCCTAGGCTCGATGAATGAACCTTAAGAGATTTACTTCTAAGCTTGTTTAGGAGATGCACCTGGCTTGATGATTGGCTTGTTTGACTGTTGAACTTCTTTAGGAGATACACTTGCCTTGATGAACGGCTTGACTATTGAGCTTCTTCAGGAGATGCGTTAACCAAGATCAGAGATACACTTGGTTTTGATGAATGGAATTATGAGTAGTGAGGGAAATTACAAGAGAAATCGGCAGTTCAGATGCATGTTTTTTTAACAAAATTTGAGGTATGTGATTATTTGATGGAATGAGTTTCTAAGGTAATAAGATGCATGTTTTTAACAAATGTGAGGCATCTAATTAAAGTTTTTAACAAATCTGAACAAATCATCTGATTAAAGTGATTAGAGAGAACTTGCACAACTTCTTTTTAGTAAAATTTACTGTCATCACTAAATATTTTTCCTAGCTTTCATACAAAACTTTAAACACAAAACGTCCTACGTTTTTCAATCAAAACGTATGACTAGATTAGATGTGAGGTAAAATCTTCCTCCATCATTGGCCATTGCTATCTTTGTCAAGTAGAAAAGCAAAATGTTACAGAAACGTGAAAAGCAAAATGTTACAGAAATGGGTTTCTGTAACTTCTCTCTGTACTGCTAATTTAGTTTTATGGACTCCAAATCAAAGACAACTAATGAAATCTGGACGGTAAAGGAATGTAACTAATAGTTCCGGTTCCAATAACTCAAAACTATTTTTTTCTTTGGATAAATCAAGCAGTGGTTCTTTAATCAGAATTTCTTCAACTCTAGTTTACATGAAGAAGAAGACTGCAAGTTTTGGTTTTGAGTAAACTTATCAACTGATTATTATCGGTTTGTTTGAGTTTGGGTTATCAAAAAATTAGAGACACGTGACTGCTGTATAAAGAAGGTACAGAGGGATAGAGACTAATTTGGGGACAGAAGATTCGAAGCCTCTTTAAACAAGTTTGAAACCAACTTGAATTTTGGGGTTGCAAGTGAACTCTGGCTTGTGAGCAATTATATAACACAGCAAAGTTCACGTGAAAAATATACATTAGCAAACATGTTGAGTTTAGAGGAAAGAGCAAACCACATTCGAATGAGAATTAGATACCAAGGTGCTAACTTGATTTCGGACAGGTGGATCAACTGCAAAGTTTATTCAGCAGTAGAGCTAAACATTGTAAGTTCATCCAGGAGCCACATTGAATTTGGATAGACAGATCAACTGAAAAGTTTATTCAGCATTAAAGCTAGATATTGTAAATTGATATACAAGCAGAAACACCACTATTTGTGTTACCTAAATCATGGTCCAGCAACTCAAGAACTCACTTAAATCAACCACTTCTGTGTACATAGTCGCTGCCGCTAAATCTACCAGATTATCAATCTCCAAATACTCATTATCATCATCATTATCATGATCAGCATCATCATCAGATACAATCTCCTGGAGTTGATTAGAAGGTTCTATCTGCTTAGGATCTTCCTTTCCTTCCTTCTGAGACCACTCTAATTTAGAAAGGCATTTCATGTGGTAAGAAGACTTAAATAATGGAAAATCTTCCCCACAAACTCAACAAACAATATTCCTAGAATTTGTTGCAACGTCGTCAGAAGTTGATCCATCTCTTTTGCTTTCAATGAATGTATCATCACATAAAGATGCTGATTGATTGGAAGTCGCCGTGCCTTCCAATTCCCGGTTAGGAAGGCACTTCATGTTACAAAACAAAGACTTAACTCATGGAAGTTCTTTCCCACAAACTGAACTGTTAAATCTCCAAGGACTTTGTCGATCAAAATTAGAAGTAGATCCACCCCTTTTCAATTTGATGCATTTATCATTCGATATAGATGGAGAAAAATCACAAGTCTCCTGGGGTGACTTAGGAGGCTGTATGGCTCTCCAATCCCTCGTAGGAGGGCATACCATGTGGTATAACAAGGACTTCATCAACGGAAAATCCTTCCCACAAATTAAACAAAAATTTGTGCAATTTTGCTTCTAACTGGATCATAACCAAATCCATCTCTTTTGAACTTGTTAAGATTATTGAGTTTTAGCTTCTTGGGATGATCTCCAGCCTGAACATGTCCTTCGTTGTATCTATATCTATATTTATGTACCATTTACTAGTTGATATGTTCTAGAAGCTATGTTTTCAAACTTGGAACGGGTATCGACTCGACCAAACTCAGGGGTCAGGGATCAATAGGTTCGATCAATGATCGAACCAAATAATGTCATCATGATATCATAAATATATATTTAATATATAAAACCTGAAATACCATAACAAATATATACATTTTGGTGTTTTTCTTTTTCTTACACATTTCTTACCTATCATACCCATGAAGTATAACCAACTTTGAAAACTTAAATACATACAATCCAGCCAATAACTTCACAAATGAAGAACAACAACCTCCAAATCCATCCAAACTAACAAACTAAACTGCATAGAAATCTAATACATATGAAAAGTACACCTCTTTATGTATAATAATCAACTCCCTCAAGTTGAAATACTGTAATAACTTGTTTCAATCTAAAACTTCGAGGCAGCATCATCATCTGAAAGAACAAAAATAGAACAAATTGAAGTATAATAAGTTTAGTTTAGTTGAAAACATAACAAAGTATTTATTTAGATATTCACACATATTAAGTTTCTATACATTGAGTTATTCAAAAATTTTCTAGGCCCAATATATACATTTTAGTTCTTTTTCTTAGAATTCATATGTCACAAATTATTGCAAAATATAATCTCTGGCAAGTTCTTACTTCTTACATGCGAAGCTTAATCTGAAATAGGAATGCCAAAAATGAAAAAACACTAATACAAAACTTGATTCCCAGATAGTAGTATCAATTAGTACTATTCTGGTTCTTATATTAAAGCACTTTTTAATCTACTACTGTATGAAAACAAACAATATGAGTGCACAGAGGACTTTGCAAAGGATTTCGAAGGTCATGGAAGTGATTAACTAAATTTTCACCTAGAGATAGCTGTTTGTTGAAGATAAGTCATCTCATATATTAACGCACTTTTTTAACTATTACTGGTACCATCTTTCAAACGTTAGGCCTATGTTACTGTGGAATCATTCCACACATCGAAGTGCTTAGTCAAACATCAATTTGGTGTCCTTTTCACAGACAATCCCCAAGAGCAAAGCAGATGCCAATTAACACTTTTATACTTGCAATAAATAAAAATTTAAAAAAAAAAGAACAAATGAAGAGAAAGAAACTTACCTTAGCGAGATGAAGTCACCCGCGTCAGTATTTAGGGAGATGAGGCTACCGCCATGCCTCTGAGGAGGGAGGAGGCAAAGTGGGAGAGGAGGAAGAAGGGAAGTGGGGTGCGACTTTTGGTGGTGACGCTTGAGTGCGAATACGACAGGAATTAGGGCTTGGTCAGTAGGCAAGTCAAGCAAAACGAGAAATACGAAACCCAGTTTTTGAGTAGAAGATTTTCAATAATATGGCATGTGTCATTTTTCAAGATTTTTTAATTATTTATTCTTTAATAGTTCAATTAATGTTATCTAATGATGATTAATGTTATCTAATGCTTATCTATTAGTTTAGTTCAAATGTTTAGCTGGGCAAAACTAACTTAATAACAAAAAACTAAGTAAAAATTCTTTACTTTAACGATTCCAATATGTAGTAAAAGTCATAGTTAAATCAAATTATCAATAAGCCTCCCAAATCTAGATGTTCTAGAAGTTTTTTAATAGTAACAGTTTAGCATGTGTTTTATAATCTTTTTTGAATGCTCCAAAAATTTCAAACTCGTCACTTAAAGGTCTCCAATGCCAAGCATGTTATGCTATATAAGGCTAACATGTCCAATTTATAATTCAATTGTCTAAATTCTAATCTAACAATTTTTAGTATCTGAATTCTGCCAATTAAAGTCTATCCAAACTTTGTTACAGTATTATGTTCTATTTAAATAGTACAATGGATAGATTTAATAGTTAACACTCATTTGTATATATTTCAAATACCACTACCAAATCTAATCTACTTGCAAAATTAACAAATACTAGTAGGTTGGGCACACGCTATGTGTGTGCATACTTTAGAAAAAAGAAAATAATATAAAAAATATGGAATAAAAAATTAGGTTCCGTTTGATAAAGATGAATCTGAATTCTGAAGTCTGAATTCTGAATTCTGAATTCTGAAATCTGAATACTGAAATAATTAATTTACTGAATTTTAATCACTAAAAAGAAATATATGAATGTCTGAATTTTAATGTGGAATCTATTTATACTGTTTGATAAACATTTATAACTGAATACTTAATAAGTTAAATTTAACAATTTTGCCCTTATATCTTTTCATCCAAAAAAGAAATAGAACCTATGATTTAATTAGCTTAAAATTTTTAGGTATAAAAATGACAATATTTATTTTTAAATCAAATTAATATAAAAGATGAATATATTATATGATGAGTATGGAGAATATGTGAAAGTCATTAAAAAGGCAGAAAAGAGAAATAGAAAATCATTAGATAGAGAATATTAAGTTGTTTAATTAGATAAGATAAGATTTGGTAGATAAAATAAAATAGTTGAAGTAATTCTATTGATTCTTATCAGAATTAAGCATTCAGTTAGGATTCTTGTGCTGAAAATAATACATACAAGTTCATCACTACTTAACAAATTCAGCAAATAGATTTTCATTTATCAAACACTCAAAACATCTGAATGTGTGAAAAAGTTCAGATTCAGCACTTTTTTATGTTATCAAACAGACCCTTAATTAGTTAGAGAGATTTTTGAGAGGTGATGCAATATTCATTAATGGACTAGTTAATCAGTTAATCAGAAAGTGTAGTGATAGCTATGTAATGGTAGTTATGTAAGAGTGGGAGGTTTTCTAAATAAGATGTGAATAGATGGTAAATGTTGGAAGGGTAAATGTTAACACTTTTTGTTAACACCAAACCCCTGCTCACGCTTTATTATATAGTAAGATAGTAAGGCAATCTATTTCCAAATTCAACAAAGTTGCTAAATTTTATCCAAATTTTATTACTTTAAATGCTAAGTTAAGTTCAAACAATTGGTTGAGCTCTTCCCTTTCTCGATTTCTCTATTTAACTAATTTATCATCTTTTTCTTTTCACTTCCTATCCATAACTCAAGGACAACTATGGTAAGTTTTATTATATTAACACTTATGCATAAATTTATTTTTTTTCTTTTTTTTTGTTATAGACATTTTCTATCTATTACTTGATGCACAATATTTAACAATTATATATTTCAATACAACTTTTATTCACATATTCAAAATGACCAAAAAAAAGCCTTCAATATTCTTTTTTGTGTTTTTTTATATTCATCTTTTATGGGTGATTGGGTATTCAAATGCCTTTTAAAGATAAGATAAAGTAATTTTAGCACTACGTTTAGGTACGCGTCCATATACATTACTATCAATGTTTTTCTTTTGTATTTTTAAGTTTAAGAAAAACTTCCATATTCCATTTATTTCTTTTTTCAAAGTCCATACATATTTCAAAGAAGTTATAACATCATAAGATTAAGGTACAATCATTAGTATTTTAAGTATGAATTTTGAGATGTTAATTATTTTTCATAACTTAATTGTGCCATAGTCATTTAAGAGTATCATATAGTGAAAATTTAAAATATGTTGTTTCTTTTTCTTTTGGTAAATTTGTAAGGTTGTATTTTTTGATGCTATAATAATGGGCAGCTTTAGTTTTGGTTGAAGAAAGTGAAGAATGATAATTTCTTTGTGAGTTCAAGCTATGAAAAAAGAAAATATTATTCAATGGATATTAAAGTTAAGCATGATTTGCAAAGGATACTATCAGATTATGGGGCGAGCAAGTGCATTTCATGTTATAAACTGTTAAGTATTTACATAAGTATATTTACAAACACCTTGGTCCCGTGGCTAAGGTAGAGGTTTTAAGATTTAGAGTTTTTAGGTTCAAATATGACTTTCTTTCTACTTCTTAAACTCCACCCCTTCCCTAAACATATAAGATTGTTATAACAATTTAACGTTTCAAATATTCATCTTATTCTTGACTTCTTATTTTCTAATGAATTAAAAATTATCTAAACAAAGTTACATTAGGTACCTTTTATAGAAAGTTTCAATAAATTACAATAGATTTTGATTTTTATCTTTATTTCAACAAGTTCAATCAAATGCGTCCCCATGTTTAAATACAGAAATAAAGCAAATATGCATATTTTTAAGTATATATGCAAGAGTTTTCAGTCATAGCAAACAATTATTGAAAACAATTTTGAAACTTAAATGTTAGAGAAAAATATGCCTACATCTTTCGAGCATAATCATAAATTTAGATCATAATTAATATTCATAATTGTACAAAAATGTCATGCATTCTTAGCTTGAATTTTATCTCATTTTAAGGATTTTTTATAATTTTTTATTAGCTATTATATATTTATTTTAAATTTTAATTATTTTTAAAATTTATAATTCTTATTCATAGCACGGGTTATAAAGTTAGTTTATTGACTAAATGATTCTTCCTAGCAAAGGTAACAATCTCACCTTCTTTGGGTTTTTGGGTCGATTTTCCAACTTCATTATCAACCTTTCATGATTGACAGTAGGAGTCCAGGATAGTGAAGACATCTCTTATTGATGATGGGCTTTTTTCCCTCCATTGATCCGAATTGTTTTCCACTTGCCTCATTGTGGATCTTGAAAGCTTTATCTACAGGTGAGTAACAGATTGTAACAGACACGTTAAGGGCTTTTTCTGGAAAACCCCTAAAAAGACTAAAGTCCGGTATTAGTCGGGCACTAATAAAATTCTATAGATAATGATAATAAATGAAAATTATTAAGATAAACCAGAAATAGAGGGAAAAATGGGGGAAAAAAAGAAAGATGAAGATGCATTTCTTGGGAGGAGCCATGTTGAACGAGTAAACTACAAGTTATAAGAAAACAGGAATCAGAGATGCTACAAGGTAACAGAAAGCTACAAAGAAGGAAATCTAGATTGTAGAGAAAGAAAAAGGCAAAAAAAATAGCAACCAATAGATTTCTTTTTAATAGTAAAATATCAAATAACCAAGTAACATGATATTGATTCTCAAATTAATTGAGATTTGTCCACCTTTAAACATTAAAATGTTAGCTAATAAAGGAAATCAATCAAGCAAGGAGGTAGTAAAGGAACCTTTCAATCAAGCCACTAATCTTAAACTTCGTCAAAATGTTATGGTTCAATCCTCTTGGAAAATTCTACCAATGATTGTAATCTAATAGACTCTTGTGATATTATTTAATAATTTAAACTGTTAAAATTAATTAAGGGATGATTTTTCTTTTATGCATTTAAAGGTGAATCGATACTCATCGATATATGGCATTCAAAAAGTATTAGAAAACACTCCTGACGGGTATTTTACATACGTGCAAGCTAAAAAATACCGAATTACACCCGTTCACTGCAAGTATACAGATCAACTAGTAGTTTAGGGTATATATCGGGTCGATCCCACAGGGAAGAGTGAACAATTACCGGTATTACTAAAGCTTCTCTATTATTTAGACTATCAATTAATGATAAGAAATTTAACCTACTGCACTTATACAAGAAATTAAGAAATAAAAGCTCCTTGGGTTGTGGTATCCCTAACTACGTATGCAAGTGTTATATTTGGATCATTGAATACTACATCTAGGCTAATTATGGTGTAATTTCCTTATGCATTTGAATCCTACTTTCGTAGTGAATCAATTATACTTATAACTAATCCATACCTATTCTCATGGTTATGAAATTAGCTACAAGTTCTTTCTTCATTGAAATTACATGAAATTAATCACTAAAAACCACATAGATGCACCTCTACTTTCGTGAGTGCACTTCCTATGTTTAGCACTTCTTGAACTAGTGTTAAATCTCAATTTTCATTGCAGAAACAACACCTTAGATAATCACAATTAATGGTACCAGATTAATCATGATTTAAAGAGCCAAAGTGCTAAATAACCTGCTCAAATCATAGCAATCAAATAACCAAATAATAAACACTAACAATTATAGAAAGTTCAACCAAACCCAAGGCTTAAACTTTAGATACACATATTAAACACAAAATCCAGAACTTGTATATTAACTAAACTTGGAATCAAATACAAAAGATAAAGAATTTGGAAGGAATACAACCCTTGTCACATGAGCTTTCTTCCTTGCCTTCTTCATCCTCCATCTTCATCCTAATCTAGATAATAAACAAGAATGGAAAAAGCAACACTACTCTATACTAAGCTAAACTAACACTAGAGAGATGAAAGAGCTACATTTCTGCAGCTTCAAGCTTTCTCCCGTATGTCTCTCTCTATTTTGCTCCTATGAACTCCCCTTCCCTATTTTTGCAATGCATTTGGCTATTTAATGATGAAAGGTGGTCAAGAAATGAGGATTACATCTCCCTTTTACAGCTGGGAATGTTTCTCACATGTCTAGCATCCAATGTGAGTTGGTGGAGGTGAAATTGATTTTTTACGCGTACAGAGCAGCCTTTTCTGACCAGTGATCCGAGCTGCTACAGTACCTCGGATCCGTATGGATCCGAGCTCGGATCCACTAACCCAGAAACAACCGAGGGTTCGGATGAATAGTGGATCCGAGTGTGGATCACTTGCTCTGTTTTTGGCCCAACTTCAACCGATCTTTTCTTGATGATAAAAGCTGATTTATCTCTTGACCAAAACATAAAACTTGTAGCCCTTTGAGTTAGCTTTCCAATGCATCAAGAATCACCTCATTTGGATCTGTGTAGGCTGAGAAATGACCGAAATACCCTTACCTGCTCATTGCCCTGTTCCAGTTTCGACCAGTAGAAATTTGCTATTGTAATTCGGCATTTTGACCTGGAAAACCTTCAAACTGGATTTAGATGTCTTCACCAAAGTTGTAGATCTATCTCTTATCTTCAAATTGGTTCACGAATCATCTTAATCCGATCATTGTAGCTCAAGTTATAGCCGAAATACGAAAATGTGTCAAAACTGTCAAAATACACAAAATCCAAGTAAAAAGTGATAAAAACCTCATTTAATCACTTAAAAGCATTTTTCACCAATTATAGCCAAAATGATTCATATTCTACCAATAATATAACTAAAGTGACTAAAAATAATATAAAATGTCATACAATTATTACGTAAATTAGTCACTTATCAACTCCCTCAACGTTTTTTTCTTTGATTTTGAAGGGGTGGAACCATAGAAGGTTTCGAAATGCAACTAGGTACAGTCAATTGGTCAAGGCTCATCCAACTTGTTTTCTTCAATTCTTTTTTGAGAAAAAGTGGAGGCAACTAATCTTACATATATAAAGCGTCCAACGCCTTGTGAACAGTGCAGGATGAGCCGGTTATGCCGTGATTTGTCTGGCTTTGAGGGGCCTTTTGGTCCTTTGATGATGGGTGTCAGTGGCTCTGCTGGCATTTTGCTTCTGTCCGCTGGCTCTTTTCGATTGTAACTTTGCAAGTCCACGTGGCTTTCGATTTTGGTAGTCAGCAATTACTATTAGTTAGTGGGCGGTTGCGGTCAGCAATATTCTTTCTTTTCTCTTAGCTTTTTTCTTCTTCTTAGTTTTCTTTGGCAGCTTAAGAAATGTCTTGAAAAGTTTCTTTCTCAAAAAAAAAAAATGCAATTTAAGAAATGGATTATAATTTTTGAACTTTTACAGTAGGTCCAATTTTTTTTCTTTTGAGCATGAAAAAAATGATTCAATAAATACAAATTATCAAAACCAAAATCATCAAAATCTCCAAAAAAAAAAAAAAAAGAAATAGACAGCCTAAAAAAGGGAAGAAAGAAAGAAAAATAAGAAAATATGTATATTCACCCTTGCAAGTTATACTTGTTCAATATTGAGAGTTAAGAAATGGATTATATTTTTTGAACTTTTACAGTAGGTCCAATTTTTTTTCTTTTGAGCATGAAAAAAAAGATTCAATAAATACAAATTATCAAAACCAAAATCATTAAAATCTCAAAAAAAAAAAAAAGGAAATAGACAGCCTAAAAAAGGGAAGAAAGAAGAAAAATAAGAAAATATGTATATTCACCCTTGCAAGTTAAACTTGTTCAATATTGAGAGTCATATACTCATTTTCAATAGATGATGTCTTGTCCAAAAAAACCATTATCGCTCCCTCCATTCTTGAACACTTTTAATCTATCAATCAAACAATCATCTGAATTGCAACAAAAAGAATAGGATCCAATATGAAACCCTGATTAGGAGACATGGTAGTATATATAAACCGAGATCATGGAGGGATAGAGTTGAATAAAAATTATGTGTCATGAATATAGACCTATTAATGTAAAACAAAAAAGCCACTGAATATACAAAAAATATTAATTCAATTTTACATTGGTGTGAAAATATTTTTAAATATGTTTGAATGCTCATTCAAGTCTAGCAAACAAAAGAAAATGACAAACCCATTTTATAATTGCCTTGCTTTATTT
Organism: Coffea eugenioides; assembly: GCF_003713205.1. Classification (NCBI taxonomy): domain Eukaryota; kingdom Viridiplantae; phylum Streptophyta; class Magnoliopsida; order Gentianales; family Rubiaceae; genus Coffea; species Coffea eugenioides. Next base: position 37,354,864 of record NC_040035.1, on the reverse strand, counting down.
CTTTCTTCTAAAAGATTGTTAAATGTGAAGTACTAACAAATAGAAAGTGTCAAAAAAAATGGAAATTGTCAAATTGCTTGTCTTAGAGAAGCAACGTAACTAATAAGCAAGGCTACACATTACATGTATAGTCATATGCCTTTTAGTTCTACCTAATATTAGGCATTACTTACTAATTAATGCTATATTAAGAATGTAAGATAACCTGATTTCAAAGCCATATTTATTTGTGTAATTAGGAAAAAACATACACTCACACACATGACTATTGTATCTAACAAATAAAAAAAACACACAAACATAACAGCAAAATAATGAGTCTCAGCTACCTGACGCATGGCGTCAGGGCTAAAAAACTAGTACATAATAATATAAGGATTAACTTTTTATACACTGACAGTGTAATGATTTTGTTTTTACTAACAGTTGTGGATATATACTATATGTACATAATTTGAATTAAAAATTTGAATTTATGCTATATGGCAATGATCTAAATATATTAGTGTAAAAAAAATGTGCATTAACAGTCAATAAAAAACTTACTCATAATACAAAAACAAAATCTACACTTCTTAACATCTTATGATGCAAAATGTATTCTTGATGAACATTTTTCATCTCATAGTCTAAGGTCTATTTAGACATATTAATAAGTCGGGTCTTCTCCAAATCCAACTCAAACCCAACATATTTAAGTAGAGTCTGGGTTTAATTTGTCGAACTCAGATCCTACTCAAACCCAAACCCTGCAAGAGAGTTATGGATCTGGATAAGGTCTGATTTTCTATAATCTAGACCCAAATCCAAATCCAAACCAAATCATACTCAAACCCATATATAAATAAATGAATAAATTATATATATATGTATGTATGTATATGTATGTATGTATCACTAAATTCACAAAATAATCTAAAATTCTATGTCATTGCCATAGTACGAACTTTTTCAAGAAATAGAGATAAAATAAAAGCAAACAAATAAAAAATTAAGTGTAGATGCAGATGAAGTTTTGAGAATAAATAGTTTTAGTTGATAATAGTTCTTTCTTTGACTTTATAATATTGCATTCAACATCGTGAATGTTAATTTTATTATTTGAAAATAAGAATTGGATGGTATTTATATTATTTTTTAACTCTATATATTTTCAAAATATTTTTATTTTAGTTATTCACTGTATGTTCAGACAAATATTCATGGGTATTCGTTAGATACCCAAAATGAATACCCAAACTCATGGGGGCTTAGGTTTGGATTTACTTTTTTAGACTCATAAGGATCTGGTCTAACTAAATTCAATGGGTCTAGATTTGGATTAAAGAAATCCAACCTAAACCATAACAATTGGCATGCCTAAAAGTGTTGGGAAACTTATACTATGTAAAGCAGGATATTCTTAAAGTGGAATTTAGTGCATAATTTTGATCCAATTCTTTCCTACCTATTTTATGCACTATATCTTTCCAAATTTGTATTGCATGTATTTTAATTTCTGAGAGAAATATCTTGATAACTAAGTAATACTTAAAAAAAAAGGGTAGAAACTCATGTTTTGTATAACTAAGGGTTAAATGGACTAATTCTTAGTGGTAGTTTGCCCCCTTAAACTCATTAAATAAGCATTTTCCCTATCTGATATTTAAAGACAAAGAGTCCTTACTATTCTATTTTATTTTTTTTTGTAGTCACCCTTGTTTTTTCTTTTTCACTACAATCTTTTATTTTTTATTTTTTTACTATTTTCTTTGTCTCAAATCTCTCATGTCACTATTTTATTTTACTTTCCTAATGTTATTACTAATTTTATGCTTATTACGATATTGTAATTATCTTTTATTTATAATTCATTCCTATTTTATTTATTTTTACTATTAGAAAACTAATATATGTCTGTCATGCTTAAAAAATTGTATATTATTAGCAATTTGACTATTTAAAAAGATATTAGCAAACTAGAACTTTAAATTACTTAATATTTTAAAGTATATCCCAATAAATATAGTAACTAATACTTTTATCTAATTTTTTTGGTGTATAGTTGATTAACCATTGTTATTATGATGTGAATTTGCAACTATTGTTATTAAAAATTAATTTATTCTAAGCTTTGGACATAGTGATTTAAGTAATACATGAAATAGTTTATGCACATAAATAACATATGCTGTGTTATAGCACATAGTTTATGATCATTATCACTCTTAATAATAAAAAGTAAAATAGATAGAAACAAATAAAGAAAAAGTTTGAGAAGATTAAAATTAATATATAGATAATAATAGTAAAGAGAAGAAAGTAGTTTATCACATGAGAGAAGGGAGAAAATTTTTAAAAATATAAAAAAGGGCAAAAAGGAGAAAAAGGAGAAAAAAGAAATAAAATAATAATTCATATGAAATGGGCACTTTTGTCCAAAGATATAAAGCAAGGGATCAAAGTCCCTATTTATTGAGTAGAGGGGGGTAAAGTGCAACTAAAGGTAAAGTTCAAGGAATTTAATCCTTTTAACCCTATAATTAAAAATACAAGATTTATGGTGCTATTTACATTACAATATCCTCGTTGCTTTATTCTTCGCTTCTAATAATAACAGACCGTATGATTCACCACACATTTTGATGCTGATATTATTTTTCTTTTCTTGTTTTCCCCAGTCTTTCTGATGTCCATTTTTTCTTCAAGACTGGAAGGGTAAATCCTTTAATGACTTTCGTATAGCATATGGTATTACGATAACAGTCATAAATGTGCTTCAATCTAGCATTTTGAAAATGAAATTATTGAAATCTTATGACTTTCAGAAGTGAGTTTCATTATTTAAATGGCATGAGTATCCGTTACTTATTGCTTTGGTTTCATTATATAAATGGCATTAGTATCTGTCACTTATTGCTTTGGTATCAATTGGTATGGCTAGCGATATTATCAGAGTAATAATTTTTTTTACTGTAGTAAATTTTACTCAAATATTAAGATAACTCGGGGGAGGGGAGGGTTGGGTGGTTAGGTGAGAAGGGTTATAAGTAATCCAAAAAAAGAAATGTTAAGATTACTTTCAATCAATCAGTTCCATATATTCTTCTTGATTTTTCTTGATCCGTTAAGTTGCATCACTCCACTACGTCTCTCTTCAATTAAATTTTTTCCTACTATTTTACTCTTCTTCTTCTCTCTCTCTCTCTCTCTCTCTCTCATCTATTATTGTCATGATTTACAAACTTGATTTTGATTTAATATTTTATCAATATATTAGTTCTTTAGCTTCACTGAGCTCTTATATTTTCTATTTTTAAAATTCTACTAAAAGGATTCTTTTTTGCGAATATAACATAATTGACCTCAAATAAACAATAGTTTAAAAAAATAATCCAAAATAATTACCTTACTTTCTCTTTGATATTCATGAGATACTAATGTAACACAGTATAAATATATTTTCATCTAATTATTAGAGAATATGAACACTTGATAGAAGTCAAAGTTTACGAGTATTAATAAAAAAGGAAGAGATGGTAAAATTTTTTACAGTATTAGTTGCTCAGAGACATGATAAACAAGCGAAATTCAAAAGGAAAAAGCATGTTGCATTCAAAAAAAAAATTAAATATAACTAAAGCGAGGCACTGCATGAAATGGATCCGCTAGAAGCCTAAACAGGATTTATGCACCTCGTACTTTACCACAGTTGTTAGGACCTCAACTGAAGTCTCAAATAATCAGAAAATCAATTTAGTTAATGCCAACTCTTTGATTGATGTATCAAGAGACAATTGAATTTTCATAAACTAGGATTGACTTTTCTTTTCCTTCTATCTAATCTAGAAAGCTAAACCTCTTAATTCTTTTCTCAAAACTAATTTAAATTCTATAAGGTTGAATAAAAATTCGATTGATCATTTGATAAAATTGCTATGTTTAATATGTGACTCGTTGATCTTTTGCAGGTTAGAAATAAATAAAAAAAAATCGGCCCCCTTATAACCAATCTAGTTTGTTTCTCTTCTATTTTTCTATCTTCCGGCGATTCATTTTCTTTAGTTATTCACTAGAACAATTATTATCTACAAGTTAATCCGAGGCAACTGTTCTGACCTATTATGACAATAGAAAGAGATTTTAAGACTATCCAACATTCCATATTTTTCCAAATATTTTTACGAATATGTTTTTTTGATGGAGAACTATGCTTTTTTGGAAATGCCATTTAATTTAAAGGGAATTACTTATTGTTCTAACTGAATATAAATAGAGGTTATTTTCAAGGGACTCAATTGGAGTCTTCAATGAAAACATTAGATTAAGGAAATTCATGTTTGCTCAGTTGAGCTTGTCAATGATTTCAACAAAATGATGGCTTTCCTTCTTAAACCTAATATATTTGCAGGTTGGGATTAGGGGCCTTTACAATTGAGGTTCTATCCAATTCCGTCCAGTTGTATGAACTAGCACAATTTTGGAGTAAACTACTATATGTTTTGTTTAATCGTGAGTTTTACTCCAACTTAATTATAAGTCACCATACTAAAATTATATCAATGTATACCGTGTATACAACTAAACAATTTTGGAACAGAGAGGCCCCATTTCCATTTCCATTTGGAGGATATCCTATCTTGGACTATAAATTCAAGTAGGGCTGTAATCAAGTCGAGTCAAATCAAATTTTAATCTAATTGAGTCGAGTCTCAATTCAATTTTACCAAACTCGATTTCAATGAACTCTCAATATAATGATCGAGCCCGAACTTGACCTTAACTTCAAATTCATATCGAAGCAATCTCGAACTCAAGCCTACTCGAGCTTTAACAAATTAAAAATAATTATTTTATTTTTAAAAAATGAATAAAACAATAATTTTTCTTAACAAATAATAAAATATTAAAGATATATTTATAATTTCACCACACACACACATATAATCAAGTAGCTTACAAGCTAACAAATTAATTTTCTCTATGCTCGAATTCGAGTCGAGTTTTAATCGAATCAACTCACAAACATTTACAAGCGATTTGATTCACTCGTAGCCCTAAGTTCAAGGGGGCAGAAATTGCAATGCAGCCTGTTGTTTTATGCTGCACTTTTTGGTCAACCCTATAAAAGTATACACTTTAACCGTTATACTCCTTAAACTACATACTTTCATTTTTTTTTTAATTAGAACATGCAGTGCGGGGCCAAATAACTAATAACAATAAAAAAAAACGACCAGAGCAACTCTACAATTTTTAGACCATAATTATCTCAATAAGCGACAGACATGTTCACGGCAAAATGTGCAAAACACGGTAACCAATATAATTAGTACTCCCTTCATCCCATATATTTAGTTATGTTTGAAAATATGTGCTTTTATGTATAATACACTCCACTAAAAAAATTTTCCTTTTGTTTCACTTTTACCCTTAATCATGTGCTGGTCAAAATAATAGATGGAAAACAATCCCATCACATTTGTCTTTATGCATCATTAATGAAGAATATAGGGAAAATTTCAAAGTATAAAGTGATTAGAAATATCAAACATGACAAATATTTTAAGGCAGCCCAAAAAAAAGAAAATATAACACTTTCAATGAGACGAAAGAGTATTAAAGAACAGATTTTTTTTATTTATTTTCGAGTCTGTTTGATTGGACTGAAAATATTTTCCAGAAGATATTTTCTGGAATTTCCAATGTTTGGTTGCATAAGTGTGTGGGAAAATCTTTTCTGCCAGAAAACATTTTACACCAGCGGCTGTAAAACAACTTCCTTTCTCATCATACTGAAGTCATTTCCCTCGCGTTCCGCGACTTCATTTAAAGAACGGGCAATGATGCATCCACTACCCTCCAAAGGCCATCGTTAAGAACTCAATCTGTCACACAATCTTTACCTATGTGATTCATTGGTGATCGCATCGGCACTTTTCCATAGCAATCTCTCTAAACGCCCAAATTCTTGCTTTGTCAATCAAGGGCAACTTTTAAATCTCACAAGCAGATTCTGGATTTGATTAGGTATCTGATCATGATTTGATATTGGAGTGTGGATCTTTGAGAAAAGATGCTCCTTTATTGACGAACTAATTCGATGAACCTTAATTTCTGCAATATCCGATAATCCTTTTGAAAAACTTCTTGTTGTTTCACAAGACTTCCCCATTGATCATAAATTTCTTTTGCCGCGAGGATGCGGCGGGGATGGTGCTGGGGCTAGCAAGGAGGAAGTGGTGGCAGTAGTGGTGATAGTGGGACTAGGAGGAGGTTTTTGCAACTGTGGTAACAAGGGGAAAAAAGAATACGGACGGTAGGCAGCTTTGCTGGCATGACGGAGCAAAACGTATACTGGGACGCAAGGTGTTGCCGTGGGTTGGATATTCGGGATCTAACAGGTTTAAACTCCTAGGAGGCCAAACTAGTCAACCAAACACCAGAAAATGAATAGGAAAGCATTTATTTTCTCTGAAAAAATTGTCTTTGGAAAATATCTTACACCCAACCCTTAATGTTGAAATACCATAGAATCAAGTGGCATGATATTACTTCTAGAATTAACTGAGGTCATTCAATTTTTAAAGATTAACAAAAGTCCAAAATCCAGCAAGAGAGCAAAGGAATCCTTTCATCAAGCTACCTAGAATTACCACAAAATATTACAGTTCATTCATTTCGTACTTTAGCTTTTACGGGTACACTGATTTTGAAATGCTACCCCCTTTAAAAAAACCTCGACTCAATTATGGGAGAAACTCATCATGTTTTATTATATAATTGTTAGATTCGTCAGGCCCTTCCAGGATACCTTGGTCCCAAAAAAATTGTTATTGTTGGCCCTCTAAGGTCCTTACCGTACTATATATTTCTTTGTCCATTTTAAGTTAATCAGAACACGGATCAATTTTTTTTCCTTCTTTTTTCTTTTTTACCAAATTACTAAATATTGAATTTTGCAGTGGACTAGGCTCATCATTTACTAGGTAAGATACCTATTTGGCTATTGTCAAAGACAACAAATCTTGTCTCCATTTTTTTCGAAAGCTAAGGCCTAAAAAGTGCAATAGTCGGATAAAACATAAAAGATCAGATGTGCAGGGGGCACATGTAAGTCAGGATGAAATGACTACTATAGCTACGCTTGATTGGAAAATCTGATCCAAAAGCATGCAACGCTCAAAATCCATTCACCAAACAAAAAAAAGATCAAAATAGCAACTCAAATAGACTGTCACTTTCTGTGAGAAAGAAGTCAGTCTCCAGAAATGATGGGAGAAATGAGTGGAACAGCATTCCAGCGCCAAACATATCTTGGTGCAGATCACAGTAGCATTGCCACCATTGCGAGCACCTGTCGATGCAGAACACAAAAAAAAAAAAAAAAAAAAACTAGAAGCTCTCACAGCATCAATAGATTCTTAGGATTCCTATGGTTTGAAAGCTTTCAGTAAACCAAGTCACTCAGAACCCTTGTCCGGTATAAAGAGTACTAGGAAGGAAAGATTCAGGAGGAATAGAAAAGTAATTCTGACTGGGACAAAAACCAAAAATCTAGAAATGGAGGTAACAGTACCTCACAGGACAGTCTCAGAAGGAAAAGAAAAACTTTTTTGCACTTGAAGCTTGGATAACCTTGAGTTCCCTTTTCCCCAAGTTTGAAATCACTAGTTATTTGGATATATAATATTGATTCTTACTATCATGGTAAGGCTTCTATATTTAACCAGACACTTCAGACAGAACTAAGTACGTCAAGATCCAGTCTCAGAAGGCTCACAATTCCACTCTAAAAAGCAAGTTGAAGAAAAATAGCAACAAATAACATTTCTGTAACGAAGCCTCAAGTTTAGGTTTTTTACAAAATAGCATCTGTGTAAACAAGCTTCAGTTTTGGAAACCAGTGAGAAAGAAACCAAAAAACAAAATCAAACAGTAACTTGACCCCTGATGTTTAAGACACTATAATCTGTCTTCCCAGTATAAAGTACCTGCAACAGCATCCGTCATACAAAAAACATAAAATCTATACCATTTTACAATTTACCAAAAAAAAAAAAAAAGACGCCTGCTAGAACATTTGGTAAAAGAAGCAGAATCATGCATTTCATTGAAAGCCTGATGCACGTAACATCTTAAAAAATCTAAAAAAAATGAATGAAAAATGTACGAGAGGAAGATGTTGAGCAACGTGAAAGGAGAATTACAAATGAATTAACATCAGATTCGGATCTAAAGGTACATAGTCCTCAAATAGAGCTAAAACTTTTGATAAGAACCATCCATCAAAGTTAGAGATACTGACCTGCTTCTCAATATATTTTTGAAAAAGAAAATTATTGGAAACAAAGTACTACATAATTTTGAAAAGCAGTCAACAAAAGCGAAATACTTGGCTAGGAAAATACATGTTTAAATCTGGTCTTTAAGCAAACAATAACTTTTGCAACGTTATAAAGACTTCATTTGCAAGAGAGCCTGGAACTTCAGATGAATCACCAGTCCAAAATAAAAGATTGGTGCATTTATGAAGGAATCTGCACAATGAATATTAAAGTGTGAAAACCCCACTTTGAAGGGAAAAAACCAATTTTTAGAGAAAAGACAAGATAACTGCTCACAGCTCAAGCCAATACCTTGCAAAACATAATCTTGAAAAGAACAATAATTAATATTTTGCTTTCATTAATTCCAGAAGTTACCTTTTGAAATTTCACCTCAAATATAAACAAATAGTGGAACAGGAAATATTGTATGTGAACATGGAAATTGTGCTTGTAAATGCAAAGGAATACACCCTCTATGATAATACAGGACAAGATTTCACAAGTTCCATTCCCTTAAAATGATGGTTTGGAAATATTTTAAGTGCATCACAGGTTATAGGGACAGAGTGTCGAATTTGCTGTCTCATTAATGAATATGCATATGGAGGAGAAGAAATTGACACTGAATAAGTTTGAAAGTAAAAGCTAATCCAAATAATTGGCATCAAGAGCAGTCAAATACACTTATTTTGTACTTGCAAATAACAATCAGAAACCACTAAAGCAACGCCACTGCTTCTAAACCATAATTATCTTGATAACCAATATGTTTACCTTACAACGTGCAAAACAACATGATACAGTGTACCTGGTAAATGTCATTGAGGACCTCCAAAAAGAGATGTCATGTAAGAAAACCAAACCAGTGACATAATGGTAAAAACAATAAACATCAAAAGCCAACAGAGAGAGTAAATGCTACACATGGCACTCCAAATCAACAAATGGCTGAAACCAAACCAGTGACATAATGGTAAAAACAATAAACATCAAAAGCCAACAGAAAAGAGTAAATGCTACACATGGCACTCCAAATCAACAAATGGCTTATAAATCCAACCCTCCTACCCCCCCCCCCCCCAAAAAAACAAAAAAAGCCCCAAACTTAGACCCAAATTAACTATTTACATTTTTAATCAATAACCCATTAGTAAAACAGTTACACCAACCAATATGAATTGACATGTTGAAAGCAGACCTAGGCCTCACAGTTGATCTAGACAATGCTTAATGCATTACAACTGGCTGTGGTAACACCAATATCAGAATTCTGCACTGCTAGACTTTTTGTTAAAACTCTTGTGCACTTTGATTGTATGCCTTAATCTTCAAGAAAAATTATATTGGCCATATTTTTGCCACGAGGTAGAGATCAATTCAAAATCATTTATTATTTAATAAAATCTTAGATTGAGTTAAAACCTTATTGCCCTACCAAAATCATGCTTCTAGCGTTTCTTGTCCTATTAACAGTTCTGCTATTAAGGTCCAATTTCAACAAGTAAAAAAGAGAAGACAATGGTCTTCAAGGCCCAGTTTTGTCCTCTGAACTCACAAAGTTACATACATCAACCTACATATTCATATGGATAAAAAGGTCAATGCTAAAAACTGCAGAAAAAAATTTGCTACAGAACATGCTTCTCAATCCCCAAAAGTGCAAGTACAAGGTGACTGTGATGAACTCAATGGTTCCCTAACCTGTCAAAGACCCCTTTTCTGATCCAGGAAGAATCAAATGAAGGGACCACAAAAAAATGAAGGTGCTATAACCTTCCAAATTCAAGAAAAAGTTAGGGAAAAGACAAGTCCTCATAATAAAAGTAATAATCATTCTTAGACACCCAAAAAAAAGAACCATGAGAACAAGAAATTTCTAATTTCTTTTCTATCCAAATCCCAAAAAAAGAGGATAATCAAAGGCCTTTTCCTCTCCAAAATCTCAAGCAAGCAAGAAAAGCTCTCTTTTACTTTTTCTCTTGTTTACTGTCCTTTCTTCACTTCAGCATAAAAGCATAGCATCCTAATCATCTTAAATTACAAGTTCCAATCAGATACAAATACCTCCACAATAAATGCATAACTTCTCTACAAGCTGGACATAAACAGACAAGATTCCAACTAAAACAGGCAACTTATGTATATCTACTCTCACTTGATTTTATGAACGTATTCCATTTTGTTCCAAGCAATTTCTTTTTCAGCATATTAAGATTAAAAATCTAGAAATATATTTATCTAACCACAAATAGAAGCATTACAAAGCACGAGATCAGTTAAACAAGACATACCTTCCAACTGACCTAGTGTCCATGTCCCATATAAGGTGCACCACCTTGTGGTGGCCGAACGCCCTGCGACCCCATCTGTGGGTTCTGATACCCTCCCTGCATACCAGGCGGAGTCCCGTAGCCACCAACACCCTGTCCTCCATACCCAGCATTATTCATAACAGGCGGCACACCTTGGTTCACTGGCGCCCCAAGTCCTCCAAGCAAATTCCCAATACCCAAACCAGCACCCTGAGTGGCCAGCAAGGCTGTTAGCGCCTGCCCAAGAGCCGGGTTCAATGCAGACGCAGCCCCGGCAACAGCAGGATTAAAACCCACAGCTGGGCCAGAAGTAGGAGCCATCAAATGTCCAGCAGACCCTGCACCACCGCTACTACTCGAATACTTCCCTTTCTTTGAAGGATGCCCATAATACTGCTGCTGATGGTGCTGACCACCAGCATAATGCTGCTGATGCTGCTGCTGTTGCTGCTGAGGAAACTGTTTGCTTGGCTTAGGCCCATCAATCGCCTTCTGACAATGCAAGGTATGCCCTTCAAAATTCTTATGTGGCTCCTCTAACGCCTTCCTCGCACCCTCAACAGTCTTATACACAAACAAACAAAACCCTTTTGGCTTCCCAGTCTGCTTATCCAACCCCAAAGGCCCATCCTCAATCTCCCCAAACTTCGTAAAGAAATCCAACAACTTCTGCGGATCAAGCTCTGCTGCCACATTACTCACAAATATCTTCCTCAGAGTATACTCAGACACCGGAGGTGGCGCAGTAGGAGGTGGGGCAGGGACAGGGCCAGTAGAAGCTAGCTGGCAAGAAGTCATCCTATTCCCAATCTTCTTCTGTGGCTCAAGCAATGCTTTTCGCGCCCCACTCCTCCTCTTAAACAGTATAAAACCGTAACCTTTCGACTTCCCTGAAACCTTATCCGTAACCGCCTTGCAATCCTCAATCTCCCCATACTTCCCAAACACACTAGTTAGGGTTTCCGCAGTAGTATCCCATCCAAGACCGTGAACAAAGATCTTCCGGTGAGCTGGGTCTGCATCCGCTAGCTTTCTAACACTCGCCATCAAATCAGGGTGCTTGGAAACCGCTTCTTTTATCAAAACCACCATCTGGTCCTTCGAAAACGGCTCCAGCAGTTTCTCGAACGGCTCGTCATCCAAATCCTCATCCTTACTGTTCAGTTGCTCTTCAGCTCCGCCATTGGATTGTTTAATTTCGGTAGTCTCCGTCTTAATTAGGGTTTCCTCTTCTTGTTGTTCCTCAACTCCATCATCTTCCTCCTCCTCCTCCTCTTCTACTTCTTCTTCGACTTCTTCCTCAACTTCTTCCTCGACTTCTTCTTCTTGATCTGCCTCCATTTCTTCTTGTTTGACCTGAACTGGCTCATTCTCGGGTTGGGGCTCAGGTTCTGGCTCAGGCTGGGGTTCCGGTTCCGGTTCCGGTTCTGGTTCGGGTTTGACTTGTACGGGTTCTGGCTGGGGTTGGGTGGCTTCAGAGGTTCGAGACTTTCTCTTCTTCGCCATGGGGGAAGATCGAAGAGAGAACAAAAGAGCTAGGGTTTTTTCCGCGGCGGAGGCTAGGGTTTGGAGACGAAGAAATTGGGGGAAATGGATGATGAGGAATTTTCCAGAGGCTAATACTTATGTGGGCCTGATTATTAATAAGAAAATGAAATTCACGATGGTTTGGGTGGAAGCTGCTACACCGCTATTAACAAACTTTTGGGCCTAATAAAATGTTTTGGAGTCAGACCTTTCGGGAGGGCAAGAGCTTTGAGGAGATTCGTGGATTTAGGGTTGTGTTTGTATTACTTTGTCTTTGTGTGTAGATTTAATTGGGCATGCAATCCACGATTTGTACTACAGTATAGTTAGGGGCATTTATTGGCCGGTGATCAGTAATTTGGTAAAAAAAAAAAATTTCGGGAATTCCGTAATTGGCGTATCAAGGCTAATATTTGATTACTGTCCAAATTTTAGTTTGATAAATTGGATATTGGTAATATTCTCTAACAACGTTATTGCACCAAAATAATATTTCATATGTTTTTTCCTACAAAATTCAATAAAAAAGAACACTAGAACATATCATCACATTAAATAAATAAAAAATAACAAGTCAACATTGCATCTTGCCTTTCCACTACTCCAACTGCAACCAGTACTAAAATGTCAAATAGTTAGTAGTTAGTACACAATATTGGAATAGTTAATAGTTAAACTAATCAATAAATTTGTCAGTAGTAATATGTAGTTACAGTAATTAGTTAAGTAATTATTAGTTACTTTTACTAATTAGTATTTAGTAATATGTATGGATAAAACTCTCTCTCTCTCTCGCACACACACACAGAGAGACACATACATATATATAGATGAGTGTGTGTGTATGTCTATATATATATAGTAAAAATTTTGGAAATTCGGCTAGTAATCGGTAATTCGATAATGTATTTTTAATATCCGTTCTTGAATCATTTTACCAAATATTGAAATGGGATATATTTCATTTTTACAGAATTCTATTTTACCGAAATCTGGAATCCAATCTAGATTGGATTAGCTGGTTTTTTTTTTGTTTTTTTTTTCAAAATCTGAACACCCCTATATATGGTGGTGCAATTCAATCGAGTTGAATTGACTAATTCACATTCTTACTCCTAAATAATTGAGTTGAAACTTGAGTTGATCAAGTTTGAATTGAACTTGAGCATTTTGAGTAGATTGACAAGTTTGAGGTTGTATATATTTGGAGTTTGAAATCTCATTGTGTTAAATCAAACCACTAAGGCACCGTTTTGATTGAAATAAAGGAAGGGAGAGGAAAGAAAATTAGAAAAAAAGTGATTTCCGTCCATCCAATTTGGATTAAATATGAAAGGAAAAGAAATAAAATTCTGAATTTTTGTTTGGATTGAAGGAAGAAAAGAAAGGAGAGGAAAGGAAAATATCATGTGCTAATTTATTGGAAAATATAGGTAAAAATTAATCTTTAAAAATTTTAGAATTATTTAAATTAATTCTGTTTCATTTCCCTCCTTTTCTGCCCATTTTTTGGTGGAAAACATAACTCGACAAAATAAGTAAACCTATTCCCTCCTTAAAAATCAATCCAAATATCAAAAACCAAATCCCTTCAATTTCACTCCTTTTCTTTTTCTTCCATTCCCTCCAAATGGTGCCTAAGTAAACACGGCATGCCTACGTGTAAAATTATATATTTATTAGTGTGAATTGACTATTATATCTTTCATGTAAACAATAGAAGATATTCTCTAGTGTTACTCAAATTCAATTAAGCTTAAACTTGATTTCAAGTAAGATTAAATTTGAGCCTTAGTAAGATTGACAAAACATACGAGTCACGAGTCAACCTCAAGCTTATCCTAAGATATTCTTTGAATTTTAGCTCATATTCAAGCACATTTTTTCTTTTTTCTTTGAATTTGAGCTCAAATATGATAATTTTTGAATTGGATTTGGCTCGAAAATTTCTCCAACCATATGTTCATTCACAACTTTTACATTTCCCGTTTAATTCCCACATTTTTCTTATTTGAAGTCATTAAAATAAGATGTGTACCAGAGAGGATTGGATTGAGTGGTTAGCTAGGTTCAAAACCTCCCACTTATTTCAAAAAAAAAAAACATTTGTGTAAATAGAGAGAGTAAAGTGTCTCTCTTTCTCTTCCTTTTGTACATTCTATCCATGTCATTGTTCACCAGTAAAGTGTAAGCAACGAGGGGGGACACCCCCATTGGATATACATCAAGAATCACCTACAGTACAATATACTAGCCATGCAACTAGGACATAAACCAAAACTTATACTATCAGACCACAGGTAGGGATACACCTAGTTCCAAGCACAACTTCAGCACCTGTCTAGGTCTTGCATGTGGTCTGCATCTTAACTCTATTCTTTGCAGGTCACGTATTATCTAAGAGCTAGAGCCACTGGCCATTTGGTCCAGTGGTCATCACCATATTTGGTGATGCTGGAGGTCAGGGGTTCAACCCCTGCCTCCCACAAATTTGCCACAATATGTGGCTGGTCTTAGTTGACCATCTGCCTTTACCCCTTCCTCTAGATTAGGCTAGATTAGATTATAGGACATCTATCGTTGCAGGAAAAAAAAAAGTATTATCTAAGAGCTCGCACTAGAAAGAGAGACAACAATATTCCTATATAGCTGCTGACTTCTGCATCTCCAAACGAAGTTTCTCATTGGTCATTACAACCATATCTAATTTGGGGTATGCTTGATATTACATGTACATCAATTATATGCTTGATATTACATGTAAATCAAATAGAAGATTATTTATACTCGGAAGAGGGTTGGATTGGGTAGGAAGGTGGAATGAATTGTAAGTAGAAGATCTTGAGTTTAAAATCTCTCAATTACAAAAAAAAAAAAAATTATTTATACTCGTAAATTTAAAATGCATGTTGCATTAACGCTTCTAACATGTATCTAAAAGACTAATTTTTATTAACAACTATTATCTAAGCATATATATGTTTCAATTAGAAGAAAAGAAAAGATCTAAGCCTATATATGTCACTATTTTCTTTTCTTTTCTTTTTCTTTTATTGGGAACCGCACTATGTCTCCTGGGGTTTGTTTGGATTGAAGATTATTTGAATTTTTTTTAAAAAAAAAATATGCAATTTGATATTTGTGAGACAAAAATGATTGAAAAAAAAATAAAATGATGATTGGAAAACGTATTTCTGATACATGCAATTTGATGTATGTGAGACAAAGATGATTGAAAAAGAAAATAAAATGATGATTGGAAAACGTATTTATGATACAAATTTTTTTTTAAAAAAAAATTAGCAATCCAAGTAAATTTTAATAGCATCTAAGTATTGTGTATTAAAAGAATAACCATGAAAACTTTGAAACCGGAATCAATCACGTATCTCTTTTTTTTAGTATTACCAACAAAAATGTATACTCCTATATAAAGAAATATCTAGCTATTAAAATTAAGCTTAGCGATATTGTGAGGACCCGTAAAATTCTTTATATTTTTCTTAAAAATGCCATTTTATTTGAAAATTATTACTTTATAATGGCCCTACTACCCAATCACCCCACCATAAGTGTAAATGAATATAGAAGTAAGGGTTTCCGTTGTCCGTTTTCAAGTTAGAGCGAATTAGGATTTTCACGTTTTTTCGTAGTGTGATTATTTGGTACGGAGTGAGGATCAAATTTGATAGGTAAGAGTGACTTTTGGATGAGGAAATATTATATGATTAGAAGTGATAATAATAAGTTAGTGATTACAAGTTAAAAACCATAGTATACGCGATTTAAGAAAAATCGGCTCAAACCGACGGGTATCGATCACTACCGATTGAACACACCACTTGACTACCACTTCCCTACCACCACATATCCTTGATATTGTTGCAAAATATCTCCCTCATCCTCAGCCCTTATAGCCGAAATATTTGACCCAAAATGCAAGGAAAAGAAAACAAAATTTTAGATGGTTTTGGTGGTGACAAGTGTTGGCCACCTATGGTTCCTTGACCAAGCCAATGTCTTACCTTCTTATCTTTCATTTGAGTTCATTCTTCACCATTTTTTTTTTCTGTTTTGGCCGAGAGCAAGGAGAGGCAAAAGAGTGAAGAGAGTTTTCAATTTTCAACCTTGAATCCAACCTTTCCATTTTCAAATACCTAGGGTTAATGTCCTATAGGTTATGTGACTTGTTTTGATGTGACTTGTTTTGATTGAATGTGGTGCATTACCCCTGTTTTATGCTTTGGAACGATTTTTTTGAGCCTTATTTTATTCTGTTTATATTTATATAGTTACTTAGTGGCTATAACTTATCATTGATTAGTTGACTATATTGCTATAGTTGATTAGTCGCGAAACATGGAAGGTAGAAGAAGTCAGGATCGGGGAACTACTCGAGGACGTGGTCCTGGGGGTAGGCAAGCACAAGAACCGGTGCGAGAATCGAGAGATGAGGGAGGTGCAACGGTTGAGCCGCAACCTGGACCCCGGATGGAAGAAGGGGATCAGGTGGCAACTGCGATTCAACAGATGACTAATATTCTTGCTGATTGGTGGAGCAACAGGGTCAAACCCCTGTGAATCAATCTAGGGACCTCGATATGGGGCAAGATAGGGCCCTAGAGCGATTTCAAAAGTTCTCTCCTCCTAAGTTCCTAGGAGGACCAGACCTTGAGGAAGCAGAGAGATGGTTAGAAACCATGATCAATATCTTTGCCGCGTTAAACTATGCAGAGGATAGGCAAGTGCAATTTGCCGTTTTTCAGTTCGAGGGTCCGGCCAAAGCCTGGTGGAATGTAATTAGGGCTAAATGGGAAAGAGAGGGGACTGCATGGACTTGGGTGAACTTTGTGCGAGAGTTTAATGAGAAATACCTCCCCCCTATCGTCCAGGAGAAAAGAGAGGACGATTTTATTAAACTCCGGCAGAGAACTTTGAGTATAACTGAGTATGAAACCCAATTTACGAAATTGTCTAAATTTGCGCCTGAACTGATAGTTACGGAGCAAAGAAGAGTCCGGAGGTTTGTGCAAGGGCTCAATGTGGAGATACAAGAGGCCTTGACGGCGGCCCAGATTAATACGTTTACAGAGGTTTTGGAGAAGGCCCAAAGAATAGAAATTGCTAGGGCACAAGTGAGAGTTTTTCATGCAAAAAGGAGAGGTGTGCCTGGTGGAAGTCAAAGGCAAGGATAAGGTGATTTAGATACGCCACCGTCTAAGATGGGTCGAAGAGATAATGGTGAGAAAATTTCAGGGACATCTAAGAAAATTACTGTGACGCCCCCACTTCTCCCTAAGGCGAACCAAAGTGTATCCGTGGGACGCCTGCCTAGCTCTCGCCAGGACTCAAGCAATTCCATTCAAACTTATTATCGATCTACACAACACAAGTAAATAACTTAAATATAATAAATGCGGAAACGTTCAAGCTTAACAATAGTCATCCATTATCCAACCCGCACGTCGGGTGTTCAAAGTACATCATGAATCCCAAATATACATCACGCCCCAAAAGTTATATTTCAATTCCAAAAGAACAACCCAAAACCAAGGGCATAGTCAAAATATAATAGAAATCATAAACAAAAGTACATCAGGAGGGTTTCTCCAATACATCTCCGAGTTCAATTCTGTTAAGGAAAACAAATCTACAGGGTGAGCAAAACGCTCGTGAGGCCAAGAACACACATGCAGACACATAGTTCAGATAACAAGCCCAAGTAACAGTTCAAGTGATAACTTGCAAATAATTAACAATGCCAACAAAATGTAAACAGAAACAATTCAAGGATAAGGTAGCTCTCAGGAGCTAAGTTCCACTTGTTTTGCCGATGTCATTCGTATATCTCCCCGCGATGACTCTCCGTCAACCGGGTTGACATTTCTAATCCGTAGATCACCACTTACTTCTCATCCGTCCACCATACACCGCTCCGGCCCCGCACGACATTTAAAAGGCTATACTTCACGAGTATGCCAAGCAAGATCTCTCAAATAGATTAAGCTTATCATGTAATTCTCATGGCTTACCAAGGTTCCCGACCAAGCTCATGCCGGCTCGAGTTCCAAGGTCGGCCTATGAGTTTGGGTGTCCCCCTTGTATCATGTAAGTGTCGAGCAGATTCACTCCAACGACGTATGCAGTCATAGCATACCATGTCATGTATTCAAGTATTTGACAGGTTTAAGCATGTATTTCAAGTCTTGTAAACCAGGCAAAACATATTAAGCATGAGTCATTTGTTTCAAATGAGAATGAGTGCGATAAAGTACACACTCGACTCCATTTTTCAAAACCAAGTAGGCTAAGCATGTAATCAGGTAAGCCAAGCATGAATTAAGTCCATAGAGTTCAAGTAGACATGCACTTGACACTCACCAAGTAGAAGTAGTCTCAAGTGAAATTTAAGCGTTCACGGTGGGATCCTTTTGAGGGTTCTCATGTGCGCCTGAGCAAATAATAGTGAAGTATCACTCATATATCCCAATTATCAAGGAAGATTGTACACTAGTACAATCTAAGAAAATTTCATGAAAACGAACCTCAATTACTCGTAAATCGAGATTTAAATGGAGTTTCTTAAAGTACATGGTAATCGAGTTTTCATTTTGGGAAATCAAGTATAAAACGTTCAAGAAATATTGAAGGAATAAGGAGTACTTGAAAACTCCCTTCCCTTGGAATTTGGGAAAAAAATTCAGGTTTGATACGTATCTCCCATTCTACATGTCAGAAATTGGAAAACTGGGTGCCGTTGAAAACCTCTTTGAAAGTACTAAAAGTTCTTAGAATACACTTTTCTAAGATTTCAAATGGAAAATATTCAAAAAGGAGCTCAAAGTTGCTGTTTTGGTTCATAAGGCACATTTAAGTTGGTTTTTGGCCAACTTTGAAAATTCGACAAAATTTACTTGAGTGAAACTAGCCTTTGAAATTTGTAACTCTAATAGTGTTGTAATCCAAGTTTACAAAAAAACAAGCAGAACAAGAAACGGAGTTTCGAACACCGAGATACTGCAGCTCAAAATTTGGGAAAATTCGAAACTGTTGAACAAATTTCCAGATTTGAGTTTCCGAATTTGGGACCTTAGTTGGGTATCGAAATGGACTTGGATTGGTACAAAATTTGGCAGTATAATACTCCTATATAAAGGGCATTCCTCTATCAACTTTCATGGAAAAATACCTTCGGGAAGGTAGTCAACCAAACACCCAAAGTTTCGAAAATCCTAAGGCAGAATTGCCTTGAGCTTTTTGGTTTTCCATTCCAAACATTTGGTCAAGGAAAATCCTCCAAACATAGTTCATTAGTGTAGGAAAAGCCTAAGGAATATTCATGGTACATTTGGTAAGTGTTTAACACCAAACAAATTCAATTAGCAAGTCTACACCAAGCCTTGCATCAAATTTGTCCAAAAGTTAGGGTTTTCAAGAGTAGGGCAGGTTCCGTATTTTGATCACAAATCTCTCAAATTAACTCAGAATTGAGCATGGTTTATGGCGTTGGAAAATACATTCATAGAGCTATAATTTCACAGAAGAAATCATTTTGAAATTCGGTACACAACTAGCTCGAATTCGAGCCACAAGTTGCAGCCTCAGCATTTCGTTCCGGGAAAACAGAGAAACAGAACAGCCGACTTTAAATGGTTGGTTCGGCTCACATACATGGAATCAGAACATGCATTTTATACCGTTGGAAAGGTGGGAATGTCTATTTTCAAATGCCACTGACGGCACTTGATTTTGACGTCGGAGCACAGAGTTATGGATGAAACAAGAAAGTTGGTCTGAGCATTACGGGAACAGTTTCCAGGTCTGCTACCTTTACGAAAATAATTCATTTGACCAACCAAACCTCAATATTTTTCAATGAAATTTTGTACACCATCTATACAACATATAAACATCATATACAAGCCATTAAACCCTCAAAATTCCCCAGAAATAGGTACGTTCAAAGTAGCGGCAAAATCGAAACTTTTTACTCCATGCACCCCTTGAAGTTTCCTCTAGTTATGCAACATTAATCTACCATTTTGAGCACTAAACCAACATTAAATCCATCATCAATCATCACATCAGCCATCATCCAAGAGTGGGAGTTCATAGAGCCCACCTTCATAATTTTTCAACAATAACAAGCCACTCACATGAATAACTAAGCTCATAAGTGTAAAACAACTTCCAAACTTCAAGTTTTCAAGAGTGGATCATCACTTACTTTGGCTTGATGTTCAAGCAGAATTTCGGCCCCCTTTACTCTAGCAAAACCGTGATTTTCAGCTCCCCTTTGCAGCTCAAAATGATCCTTAAGTGTAGAGCTAAGTGCTGTGAAAATTTGGTAGGATTTGAGTGAAGTTTGATGATGATTTTAGTGAAGAGAGTTTTGAAAGAACTTGGTGTTCTTGTTGCTCTCCTTTGCCGGCTGACATGAGAGGGAAGAGAGAGGGAAATTTGATCAATTTTCAGTTTCCTTGAGAAGCTTCAAACATGTGGCCCATGTTGATGCAAAAGTCAACTCTTCTACACGCGCGTTTCGTGCTCGCTTCCTCTCGCGTTTGTTTCACTAGTGCACTAAACCCTTAGTACACTTATATTCATACAAATATTATTCACTCTTAATTGTTCCAAAATAAGGGTCTAAAGTCCCTCAATTAAAATCGCGCGTGTGAAAACGCGTATCTCCAATTTGAGCGTGATAACGCGAAACTTCCGAGAAATTCTTATAACAATAATACTAATAACTATCGCTTGAGTATTTAAACATTAAAATACCTAATTTTAGGACCATTGTACAAGTCTCCAATTTTTCAAACTTATTGTACTCTCCATCGGTTAAAATTTTTCAAATGCGTTTTCACTTTTCACTAAAAAAACTTCTAAGAAAATAATTTTTGAAACGAGACACTTTAAAAATATAACGGAGCTATAATACCATGTACTTAGGTCTAATAAGGTTAGAAAATATTATTCGTGGCAAAAATTCAAATAAATAATTAATTTAGCCAAAAATAGGGAGTTAAAAATAATAGTTTTTCGAGTCCTCACATCCTCTCCCCCTTAAGAGAATTTCGTTCTCGAAATTTTACCTTGATTGGCAAACAAGTCTAGATACTTCTCTCTGATCGTTTCTTCAACTTCCCATGTTGCTTCCTCAACTCCGTGGTTCCTCCAAAGAACTTTTACTAGTGGTATCTGCTTGTTCCTCAATTCTTTCACCTTTCGATCCAGCAGTTGTACCGGTTTCTCCTCATAGGTCAAGGTTTCATCTATCTCTATACTCGCTGGTTGTAAAACACGAGAGGGGTATGGGTGGTACTTCTTAAGCATAGATACATGGAATACATTATGGATTCGAGATAAACTCGGCGGCAATTCCAATTTGTATGCTACATTTCCCACACGCTGAATAACCTTGTAAGGTCCTACAAACCCTGGTTGTAATTTCTTTCCATTTCCAGACAGTAAACTTGCTTTCAACGGTGTGATTTTGAGAAACACTAGATCTCCAGCCGCGAATTCTAAATTCTTTCTCCGATTATCGGCATAACTTTTTTGACGGCTCTGAGCAGTCTGGATTCTCTGGCGTACCAACTTTACCTTCACATTAGCTTCCTCAATCCATGACACTGTAGTCGGATCTAAGATTTTCCGTTCACCTAGTTCGTCCCAACAAATTGGAGACCTACACTTTCGACCATAAAGCGCTTCATAAGGAGCCATTTGAATAGAAGAGTGGAAACTGTTGTTATAGGTAAATTCCACTAAAGTCAAAAACTTACTCCAACTCTCCCCAAAATCCAGAACACAAGTTTTCAACATATCTTCAAGGGCTTGAATTGTCCTTTCAGACTGTCCATCGATTTGGGGATGATAAGTAGTGTTAAAGTTCAGTTTAGTTCCTAACACTTCTTGCATCTTTTGCCAGAACCTCGAAACAAATCTTGGATCTCTATCAGACACGATACTGACAGGGATTCCATGTAACTTAATGATCTCATCCAAATACAACTTGGCCAACTTCTCCAATGGATACTTCATGTTAATTGGCAGAAAATGAGCTGACTTGGTCAGTCTGTCCACTATTACCCAAATAGCATCATAGTCTCTTTGTGTCCTTGACAATCCCGATACAAAATTCATGGTGATGTTTTCCCATTTCCATTCAGGTATCTCCAAGGGTTAGCAAAAGTCCCGACGGTTTCTGATGTTCGGCATTAACCTGTTGGCAAACTAAGCATGTTTGGACAAATTGGGCTATTTCCTTCTTCAAATTCTCCTACCAGTAAAGACTCTTCAAGTCCTGGTACATTTTATTCCCTCCAAGATGTACCGTAAATTTCGATTGGTATGCCTCTTCTAAAATTTCCTTTTTAAGTGCTTTATCTTTTGGCATTACTATCCGATTCCGAAATCTCAATATTTCATTGGACTCCAAATTAAAATCCGTCTTGTCTCCCATTCTAGCCTTTTCCACCCATTTTTGCACTTTAGTGTCCTTTTCTTGAGATTCCTTAATGCGTTCCATCAAAGTGGAATTCAATATAATATTCCCCAAAATTACTTTCCTCGGTTCCAGTCGAGAATTTCAATAACTAACTTTTTTCAACAATTGGAATTCCTTAATCATCAATCCAGCCATCTGTACTTGACGACTCAAAGCATCAGCCACTATATTAGCTTTCCCTGGATGATACTTAATCGTACAGTCATAGTCTTTCAGAAATTTCATCCATCTACGTTGTCTCAAATTCAGTTCCTTTTGTGAAAATAAGTACTTAAGGCTTTTGTGATCAGTAAAGACTTCAAACGTTATTCCATACAAGTAATGTCTCCATTTCTTCAAAGCAAAGACCACAGCCGCTAACTCCAAGTCATGAGTCGGGTAATTCCCTTCATGCGGTTTCAATTTCCTAGAGGCATATGCTATCACTTTATCATTTTGCATCAAAACACATCCCAAACCTTCCTTAGATGCATCTGTGTAAACCACAAAACTATCCTTTCCGTTTGACAAAGCTAACACAGGCGCCCTTGTCAACCGTTGTTTCAATTCCTGGAAACTATCTTCACACTTAGAACTCCATATAAACTTCCTATTTTTCTTGGTCAGCTCGGTCATTGGTCCAGCAATTCTAGAAAAATCTTTGATAAATCTCCGGTAATACCCTACTAATCCAATAAAACTCCAAATCTCGGTAGGGTTTTTCGGTCGTTTCCATTTCGAAACAGCTTCAACTTTAACTGGATCCATTTTAATCCCATCTTTAGAAATTATGTGTCCCAAGAAAGTCACTTCTTTTAACCAGAACTCACACTTGCTAAACTTAGCATATAATTGGTGTTCCCTCAAAGTTTACAAAATAATTCTCAAATGCTTCTCGTGATCCTTCACATTCTTAGAATACACCAATATGTCATCAATAAAGACCACCACAAATTGATCTAGATAAGGTTTAAAGACCCTATGCATTAAATTCATGAAAGCAGCAGGTGCATTCGTTAACCCAAACGGCATTACGGAAAATTCAAAATGCCCATATCTCGATTTAAAAGCAGTCTTGGGTATGTCATTCTCCAAAATTCTCAACTGATAATAATCCTGTCTCAAATCCAATTTCGAGAATACTACAGCCCCTTGCAATTGGTCAAATAATTCATCAATGTGGGGCAATGGGTACTTATTCTTAATAGTGACCTTATTCAAGCCTCTATAGTCTATACATAGCCTCAAACTCTCGTCTTTTTTCTTAACGAACAAAACTGGGACTCCCCACAGAGAATCACTCTCTTTTATAAAACCCCTTTCCAGCAAGTCTTGCAGTTGCAATTTCAACTCTATCAATTCCGCTGGAGCCATCCGATATGACGTCTTAGAAATAGGGGCTACTCCCGGAGTTACATCGATCTTAAAGGCTATTTCCCGTTCCGGGGGTAGGGACTCCAATTTTTCAGGAAAAATATCGAGAAATTCTTTCACTACAGGCATGTCTTCCAAATTCACCTTATCACTAGGGGTGTTGATAAGGAAAGCTAAATACCCTTGAACTCCTTTACTTAATAATTTTCTAGCCCGAATTCCTGAAATAAGAGCAGACGAAACCAATTTACCCCTTACATCCAATTTCAGGGTTACTTCTCTTGGAATACACAATTCTACAATTTTCGTCCCACAGTTCAACTGAGCATTATAACGGGCTAACCAATCCATCCCCAAGATTACATCATATCCCCTAATCGTTAAACCTATCAAATCAACCAATAATTTTCGTTCCCCAATCCAGACTTCACAATCTCTATACACCAAGTTAGCAATTAGACTTTGATCCCCAATAGGCGTTTTAACCTCTAAATCATATGGTAACTTAATTGGCTTCAAGTCTATCCCACTCATGAAGTTAGGGTTTACAAAAGAATGTGTAGCACCTGGATCAATTAAAACCCTAGCTAAAAGGTGAAAGATTGGGATTGTACCTTCTACCACCTCAGTCGCCTCAGGAACTTGTTGATAATCCAGTGCATAAACCCTGGCCGGTACTTTCGGTCGGCTCTCTCCGGCACTGGTTTGCTTAGAGGCTGACTTTTCCGGTCTCTGGGTATCATCTCCCATTTTCATTTTGTTTGGACAGTTCGCCAGCTGGTGTTCGATACTATCGCAGGCCAAGCACTTCCCAGACTTCCTTCAACAGTCATTTTCAGAATGGTTGGGTTTTTCGCAGTACCCACACGTAACTTGAGGGGTCACCGCTGAACCACTAGAAGGCGCTCTCCTTGCCTGTGTCAGTCCACTATGACCTCCTCTAGATAAAGCTCCCCTACAAGCTCCAGCAGTCCTCTGTCCTCCCGCTCCTCTTCCCATTTTGGAAGGTTGTGTACTTTTACTAGCTTGTCTAGAGGTATGGCTAGAAAAGTTTCTTTTTCTATTGTGGAAGTCCCTCGCTTGCATCCTTGCATTTTCTACCCTTTGAGCTTTCTCTAGTGCCTCAGTGAACGTAGAGATTTGGGCTGCAGCCAAGCCCTCTTGTATCTCCACATTAAGTCCCTGAACAAACTGTCTAATCCTTTTTCGCTCATTGGTCACCAATTCGGGAGCTTACTTTGAAAGTTTAGTAAATTTGCCTTCATATTCAGTTACACTAAGAGTTTCTTGTTTCAGCTTGATAAATTCATCCTCCCTCTTCTCTTGGATTAAAGGCGGAAGAAACTTTTCATTAAATTCCCTTGTGAAATGCTCCCAAGTCCAAGGGGTTTGAGTTCTCTCTCATTTTTCTTTTATCAGATCCCACCAAGCACGGGCTACTCCCTCAAATTGGAAAGCAGCGAAGTTCACTCGCCCATCCTCAGTGTAATCTAGAGCGGCGAATATGTTGGTCATCCTTTCTAACCAATTCTCCGCTACCTCAGGATCAGGTTCGCCAAAGAACTTAGACGGGTTGAACTTTAGGAACCTTTCCAAGGCTCTATCCTTTCCTCTTTCCTGACCCCCAGGTTGGTTGAACGGTCCAGGGCCTTGTCTATCAGCTAAACACTCTAGAATATCAGTCATCCTATTAATGGCAGTAGCCACTTGATTACCCTCAATATTTTTCTGACCTTGGATCGGTCTAGTTACTGATCCCTGGTCATCCCTTTGAGGTTGGCCCTGTCTAGTCCCTCGCCCACGACCTCGACCACGGTCTCGACCACCTCTTAGTCCTTCCATAACTTAGGCGTGCCTAGTGCAAGAAATAAATAAATTATGCGATGCAAGGTAGAGAGCAGGAACCAATCAAGAAAATATTGGAAATAACAATAATTTACATTCATTAACATATCAAGTTCATACAATTAGCAAATCATGGGGTAGTCACAAAAATATAGCATACAGGTGCCACAAGAGTACTTTTAGTTATAGAAAACTAAAGTAAAAGCAAGTGTCTCAAAAATAGGCCACACAGTCATTCAAAATACAATGGTCTCAGCACTTAGCGTCACCCCAACTAATTCTAACTATACTAGTCAAAAGGATCAAAAGAGAGGTCAATCTGCCTAGACCTAGTCCGTAGTAAGACTATCAGGGGGAACCTCCTCCTCGGGATCCTCCTTCGGGTCCTCCTCCTCAGAACTAGGAGCTACCTCCATCGCATCCTCCACTAGCCTAGTGGCATCAGCTAGGATTGCGAAATCCCTATCACGGACCTCCTCCCTCAAACTAGTAAGCTGAGTCCTAGTGCTCCGGAACTCCTCATTAACAACAGCAGATGTAGCTACCTCGCCCTCAATCACCTCTTCGAGGTCGGCGATCCTCTCGCCCTGAGCGCTAACCATATGTCTAAGCTCATCCATCCCAACCTGTAAGTCCAAGTTGGCATTCACCAACTGACGACACTCGTCGTCCAAGGCCAGTACAACGTGGTTTGGGTAAGCAAAGGTCACCCTACAAGCACATCGGGGGTATCGAGTAGCAGGCGAATAGCGTACACGAACTCCCCCACCTAAAACTCGGTAGTAGATAGGCTTAGGAGGCACTACATGACCATTTGCATGGCCATTCCCGTTAGCTGCCGGAACTCCATTTCCGTTTTCCATCCCTGCAAAATAATAGCACTTTTCGGCTTAGAAATTAAATCACTATCCAGTCCGGATGTCGTTTATGCATGCCTAACCCAATCACTAGTATGCTCCAAATACCCCTTAAGGTATAACTTAATTATCCGGTTTCAGGTCTTAAGGGTAGAGTATCTAATATGTCTCCCATATAGATCTCTAACCTAGCGCTAACCTAGCGTTCTGATACCAACTGTGACGCTCCCACTTCTCCCTAAGGCGAACCAAAGGGTATTCGCGGGACGCCTGCCTAACTCTCGCCAGGAGTCAAGCAATTCCATTCAAACTTATTATCGATCTACACAACACAAGTAAATATCTTAAATATAATAAATGCGAAAGCGTTCAAACTTAACAATAGTCATCCATTATCCAACCCGCACGTCGGGTGTTCAAAGTACATCATGAATCCCAAATATACATCACGCCCCAAAAGTTACATTTCAATTCCAAAAGAACAACCCAAAATCAAGGACATAGTCAAAATATAATAGAAATCCTAAACAAAAGTACATCAGGAGGGTTTCTCCAATACATCTCCGAGTTCAATCCTGTTAAGGAAAACAAATCTACAGGGTGAACAAATCGCTCGTGAGGTCAAGAACACACATGCAGACACATAGTTCAGGTAACAAGCCTAAGTAACAGTTCAAGTGATAACTTGCAAGTAATTAACAATGCCAACAAAATATAAACAGAAACAATTCAAGGATAAGGTAGCTCTCAGGAGTTAAGTTCCACATGTTTTGCCAATGTCATTCGTATATCTCCCCGCGATGACTCTCCTTCAACCGGGTTGATATTTCTAATCCGTAGATCACCACTTACTTCTCATCCGTTCACCATACACCGCTCCGGGCCCACACGACATTTAGAAGGCTATACTTCATGAATATGCCAAGCAAGATCTCTCAAATAGATCAAGCTTATCATGTAATTCTCATGGCTCACCAAGGTTCCCGACCAAGTCCATGCCGGCTCGAGTTCCAAGGTCGGCCTATGAGTTTGGGCGTCCCCCTTGTATCATGTAAGTGTCGAGGAGATTCACTCCAACGACGTATGCAACCATAGCATACCGTGTCATGTATTCAAGCATTTGACAGGTTTAAGCATGTATTTCAAATCATGTAAATCAGGCAAAACATGTTAAGCATGAGTCATTTGTTTCAAATGAGAACGAGTGCGATAAATTACACACTCGACTCCATTTTTCAAAACCAAGTAGGCTAAGCATGTAATCAGGTAAGCCAAGCATGAATCAAGTCCAAAGAGTTCAAGTAGACATGCACTTGACACTCACCAAATAGAAGTAGTCTCAACTGAAATTTAAGCGTTCACGGTGGGATCCTCTTGAGGGTCCTCGTGTGCGCCTGAGCAAATAATAGTGAAGTATCACTCATATATCCCAATTATCAAGAAAGATTGTACACTAGTACAATCTAAGAAAATTTCATGAAAACGAACCTCAATTACTCGTAAATCGAGATTTAAATGGAGTTTTTTAAAGTACACGGTAATCGAGTTATCATTTTGGGAAATCAAGTATAAAACGTTCAAGAAATATTGAAGGAATAAGGAGTATTTGAAAACTCCCTTCCCTTGAAATTTGGGGAAAAAATTCAGGTTTGATACGATACTTTGAAAAATCGTATCTCCCATTCTAAGTGTCAGAAATTGAAAAACTGGATGCCGTTGAAAACCACTTTGAAAGTACTAAAAGTTCTTAGAATACACTTTTCTAAGATTCCAAATGGAAAACATTCAAAAATGAGCTCAAAATTGCTATTTTGGTTCATAAGGCAGATTTAAGTTGGTTTTTGGCCAATTTTGAAAATTTGGTAAAATTCACTTCAGTGAAACTAGCCTTTGAAATTTGCAACTCTAATAGTGTTGTAATCCAAGTTTACAACAAAATAAGCGGAACAAGAAACGGAGTTTCGAGCACCGAGATACGGCAGCTCAAAATTTGGGAAAATTCGAAACTGCTGAACAAATTTTCAGATTTGAGTTTCCGACTTTGGGGCCTTAGTTGGGTATCGAAATGAACTTGGATTGGTACAAAATTTGGCAGTATAATACTCCTATATAAAGGGCATTTCTCTATCAACTTTCATGGAAAAATACCTTCGGGAAGGTAGTCAACCAAACACCCAAAGTTTCGAAAATCCTAAGGCAGAACTGCCTTGAGCTTTTTGATTTTCCATTCCAAATATTTGGTCAAGAAAAATCATCCAAACATAGTTCATTATTGTAGGCAAAGCCTAAGGAACATTCATGGTACATTTGGTAAGTGTTTAACACCAAAAAATTCAATTAGCAAGTCTACACCAAGCCTTGCATCAAATCTGTCCAAAAGTTAGGGTTTTCAAGAGTAGGGCAGGTTCCGTATTTTGATCACAAATCACTCAACTTAACTCAGAATTGAGTATGGTTTATGGCGTTGGAAAATACATTCATAGAGATATAATTTCACAGAAGAAATTATTTTGAAATTCGGCACACAACTAGCTCGAATTCGAGCCATAAGTTGCAGCCTCAGCATTTCGTTCCAGGAAAATAGAGAAATAGAACAGCCGACTTAAAATGGTTGGTTCGGCTCACATAAATGGAATCAGAACATACATTTTATACCGTTGGAAAGGTGGGAATGTCTAGTTTCAAATGCCACTAACGGCACTCAATTTCGATGTCGGAGCACAGAGTTATGGACGAAACAAGAAAGCTGGTTTGAGCATTACGGGAACAGTTTCCAGGTCTGCTACCTTTACGAAAATAATTCATTTGACCAACCAAACCTCAATATTTTTCAATGAAATTTTGTACACCATCTATACAACATATAAACATCATATACAATCTATTAAACCCTCAAAATTCCACAGAAATAGGTACGTTCAAAATAGGGGCAGAATCGGAACTTTTTACTCCATGCACCCCTTGAAGTTTCCTGTAGTTATGCAACATTAATCTACCATTTTGAGTACTTAACCAACATTAAATCTATCATCAATCATCACATCAACCATCATCCAAGAGTGGGAATTCATAGAGCCCACCTTCACAATTTTCCAACAATAACAAGCCACCCACATGAATAACTAAGCTCATAAGTGTAAAACAACTTCCAAACTTCAAGTTTTCAAGAGTGGATCATCACTTACTTGGGTTTGATGTTCAAGCAGAATTTCAGGCCCTTTACTCCAGCAAAACCGTGATTTTCAGCTCCCCTTTGCAGCTCAAAATGATCCTTAAGTGTAGAGTTAAGTGCTGTGAAAATTTGGTAGGATTTGAGTGAAGTTTGATGATGATTTTGGTGAAGAGAGTTTTGAAAGAACTTGGTGCTCTTATTGCTCTCCTTGGCCGGCTGACATGAGAGGGAAGAGAGAGGGAAATTTGATCAATTTTCAGCTTCCTTGAGAAGCTTCAAACGTGTAGCCCATGTTGATGCAAAAGTCAACTATTCTACACGCGCGCACTTACGCGCGTTTCGTGCTCTATTCCTCTCGCGTTTGTTTCACTAGTGCACTAAACCTCTAGTACACTTATATTCATACAAATATTATTCACTCTTAATTGTGCCAAAATAAGGGTCTAAAGTCCCTCAATTAAAATTGCGCGTGTGAAAACGCTTATCTCCAATTTGAGCGCGATAACGCGAAACTTCCGAGAAATTCTTATAGCGATAATACTAATAACTATCGCTTGAGTATTTAAACATTAAAATACCTAATTTTAGGACCATTGTTCAAGTTTCCAATTTTTCAAACTTATTGTACTCTCCATCGGTTAAAATTTTCCAAACGCGTTTTCACTTTTCACTAAACAAGCTTCTAAGAAAATAATTTTTGAAACGAGACACTTTAAAAATATAACGGAGCTATAATACCATGTACTTAGGCCTAATAAGGCTAGAAAATATTATTCGTGGCAAAAATCTAAATAAATAATTAATTTAACCAAAAATAGGGATTTAAAAATAATAGTTTTTCGAGTTCTCACAATTACTCCAAGAGGAGCCTCGCGTGGCAAGGAGCAAGCAAGAGGTGCCTCACAAGGAGGTCAGACCTCAGCCCCTCGAGTATCTTGTGGGTACTGTGGGAAGGCCAATCACACGGAGAATGATTGTTGGCGAAAGGCAGGAAAATATTTATGGTGTGGTAGTACCGATCACCAGATTGCAACTTGTCCCCGTAGATCACACCTAAACCCTGAACAAGCAAATGTAGGAGGGACTAAGCCAAGAGTGCCACCTCGAGTGTACGCCTTGGACCAACAGACATTACCTAAACCATCGGAGATAGTAGAAGGTACGATTCGTGATTTCTATTGTTTAACTAAGTTTTGGCTACAGTGAGACCTGAGAGTTAGAAACGGATATATAAGAAAAATACCCTACGTTATTTTGGATTGCATGTATGAATTTCGAGAACGAAATTCTTTTAAGGGGGAGAGAGTGTGAGAACCCGTAAAATTCTTTATATTTTTCTTAAAAATACCCTTTTATTTGGAAATTATTACTTTATAATGACCCTACTACCCAATCACCCCACCATAAGTGTAAATGAATATAGAAGTAAGGGTTTCCGTTGTCTGTTTTCAAGTTAGAGCGAATTAGGGTTTTCATGTTTTTTCGTAGTGTGATTATTTGGTACGGAGTGAGGATCAAATTTAGTAGGTAAGAGTGACTTTTGGATGAGAAAATATTATATGATTAGAAGTGATAATAATAAGTTAGTGATTATAAGTTAAAAACCCTAGTATACGCGATTTAAGAAAAATCGGCTCAAACCGACGGGTATCGATCACTACCGATTGAACACACCACTTGACTACCACTTCCCTACCACTTCCCTACCACCACATATCCTTGATATTGTTGCAAAATATCTCCCTCATCCTCAGCCCTTATAGCCGAAATATTTGACCCAAAATGCAAGGAAAAGAAAACAAAATTTTAGATGGTTTTGGTGGTGACAAGTGTTAGCCACCTATGGTTCCTTGACCAAACCAATGTCTTACCTTCTTATCTTTCATTTGAGTTCATTCTTCACCATTTTTTTTTTCTATTTTGGCCGAGAGCAAGAAGAGGCAAAAGAGTGAAGAGAGTTTTCAATTTTCAACCTTGAATCCAACCTTTTGAGTGCAAACAAGAAAAACTAAACCGATTAATCACTAGTTTGGAAGCTTGGGGAGCTTGAGGAACCAAAAAAATTTCAAGGAGAAGTGGAGGATCCTTCTTGCAAGCTCTTGTCTTGAGGTATAATGGCTGATCAACCTTTCTTTCTCCATTAATCATGATCAAGTTGGGTATTAATGTTAGAATTGTGCTTGTGATACTTGTTTCAAATGGTTTTGATGATTGGAGTGATGAATTTTGAGTTAGGGTTTTGATTGATTCACTTATATTTCTTGTGGGTTAGGTGTCATATGATGTATATATATGGTATATAATCTTGTAAAGGAGAAAGTAGTGGTAGTTTTAAGGTAAAAATGTGAATTATAGCTTGAATATAACAAAATTCCAGATTTCTGGAAATTGTAGCTTCAGTTCTGCCCGATTCCAGTTCATTATGTTAGAAGCCGAATTAGGCTTAGCATAAAATATGAAAGTTGTAGAGAATGATGTTTTATAATTTCCTACAAAATTTCAGCCCAATCGGAGTAACGTATCCTGTGAAAAGATAAAAATACCCCTGACTCTCATAGGTTTAGTCCAATGGACAATTTTGATATTTCACAATACTGACCGTGTCTGTTCACCCTGATGTGTACTGAATTAGCATTTAGCCAAAACACGAAAGTTGTAGTACTATATATTAGCTTTCCAACGCCCTTAGAATCATCTCGTTTGGATTTCGGTAGCCTGAGTTATTGTTGTTTAAATATAGCGCAGTTAACTGACCTGTTTGTGCGCTTCTGGTTTAGTAATTCGAAATTTTGACCTAGATACACTATGAACTGGACTAGGTGATCTTCATCAAAGTTGTAGCTCTCTGCCTTAGCTTCGAAATGGTATAAATTACACCTCAATCCGATAAGCGTAGTTTCAGTTGTGTCCGTTACGTAAAATAACATCAAATCTGTCTTTTGCTAAACTTCATTTCCGCACATGTCGTTAGCTTGATTTTGTACTTGCATGACCTTGAGCCTATTGAACGGCTATTGAAATGAGATTATTTTGTGTGTAACTTTGGGATTGATTGAGGAAAAGAATGAAATCATAAATGGCTGGAAAATAGGTAAATTCAAAGGGCGTGCTGCCCAAATTTACGCTTGAGGATTAGGTAGATACTTGCGACTTGCGTAAGGCTTGAGAGTGATTATCACTTGACCCATATAGGATATTCGCGTTTTCGTTATCAAGTTATATAAGTTAGCACTTGGCCGAACGTGTACCCTTGGGAAATGAAATCATGACTACTAGGAATATGTTTTCCTCGTACTTTCGACTCAAATGATATTTCCAAATATAAATGTTACAAACTTTCATAGTTTGAAAAGCGAGCAAGTGTTTCACGAATATTCTCCAAATGAATGTTAATTACTTGATTCTTATTGAACGAAACGTTTACGTTTCGAATCTTAGGCATTTTTCAAAGTTCTTAAACAAGAGTTTTATCGCAGATTTGGACTCCAAAACCGGAGTATAATCCAGACGTGATCACTAGGGACACTTCATTTTGGTGAGTGCTTCCAAATACCTGATTGAACTGGATACTTGTTTTCAATACTTGACCAATGTGATTTAATGATATGTCATTTGTTTATTAGGGCAAGAGTGTACTTTATCGCACTTGCCCTAATATGAGATACACTTGTTTATTGTTGCAATGGATGTGATATATTTGTGTATATGGTGCGCACTTCTTGGAATTCCAGAAACCCTGTGGCAAGTTACTCGAGTCGAGCCGGCAAGGGCTTGGTCGATTGGATAACAAACCCTGGGTCTTTTGTTTTGTCGAGTGGAGTGATATCTTCTCGATTAATCGGTATACTCGAGTATTACCACTAATGTTTATTGAGGATTTTGGGCCCAGTAGAGGGTTTGAATGGTAGACGGAGAGTAGTGTACGTGGTGCTCTACTGGATTGGTTTCTTTACTTGAAAGTTGACGGAGTGTCAACTATTACGTGATCAAACTCCTGATGATGCAATGGAAATTTGGCTCCTGAGAGCCATCTGTATCCTTATACTTTGATGGTTATTCGAAGTGCTATTGTTCTTTTGGAAAACAAACTCATTTTGACATTTGCTATTTGACGTGTTATTGCTCACTTTCATAAACTTGGTATGCTCGCTATTTCACTATATGCTATTTTTATTTTATTTGATGACCAAATTGCTATTTGGAACCTCACTGGGTTTTTAACTCATTCCACGTCATTTGTTTTCCTTACAGGGGGTACGAGCGAGGCTTGTGACTTGCACAGACTAGCGTAGTCTAATTGTTTTGAATTTTGTAATTATACTCACGCTAGTACCCGACTAGGGTTGATTGTACTCGAAATGTAAACACTTTGAAGTTTTTTTTTGGTTTATAGAAACTTTGTGTCTGGATTTGAGTATCAATGTATATATAAAATTGAAGTGGATGTGTTATTCATTTTCTATGGATGTACGTTATTTGGCTTGAACTATGAGTGAGTGAGTGAGTCCTGACGAGAGTTGGGCAGGCGGTCCGCCGAACCCTTTGGTTCGTCTTAAAGGAAGGTGGGGCCGTCATAGATATGCACATTTGCAATGAGAAATTGACAATATCCCGCCCATTTTTGGACTTTTAAATATATTTCACATTCTAATTTTTCAATAACAATTTTCCCACTATTATGTCAAATTAGCAAGATATTCCCCTTAATAAAAAAAATTGTAATTATGGAATGAAATTTAACTAGGACCATATCTATACAAATATTATTTTTCATTATTATGTAATAAGAAATATTAACTTTTTAGACATTATTTGTGTTGGGTGTTATCAAATATTGGATTTCAGTAACGATTTTAATAACAAATAAACAAATTGAGAAAAAAAATAATGTTAGAGGATAAAACGCAAGTTATATATTAAAGGGATTTAGTGTACTTAACTCTTTGAGTATAAATATCTTTTTGACATTACTATTGCACAACATTAGAATTGATTAATAATTTAGGGGATAAAATGCAAAAATGACTTCGGGCAGTTTTTGTGATTAATCCTTTGTCAAGAGAATTTATAAAAATACTAAAAACAGTTCACTAACAGTTTAGGGGATAAAATGCGAAAATGACTTGGGGGAGTTTTTGTGATTAATCCTTTGTCTAGAGAATCTATAAAAATACTAAAAACTAATAGGTACAAGAGAGAATTTTGGTCCATTTCTCACCTCGTACGTGGATCCACATACGGAGGACAAAAGGCTCTTTTTGCAACTCTCCACTCACACACTCTCTCTGTGAAATTCAGATCAGAAGATCCTCTGCTGCTGCCAGGTAATAATTTTACTGTTTGTCCAATATTTCATAATTTTACTGTTATTCTTTCCTTTTTGCTAATGCTGCTGCAAATTATTGTTCTAGTTTTCTCTCTTTTTTTTCTTCCCTTCCTTTTCTTGCATATGTATTTGTTGGTTCCTCGTGTTTTTACTTCCCTTTGATTCTAATTCAAAGCGATTATGAGAAAGAGAATTTCAGTGTGATATTTATTTTCTTGAACTGGGATTTAAAAATCTTTTCCTTCATATGTGATGTCTATGTTCAATAGGAGCATTTGTGTGCAATTTGGGGAGTCTAATTGGAGATTCCAGAGCTGACCTTTTTTCCAATTATATCTATATATGTGTAAAAACTGCAACTTTTTGACATCAATTTTAGGTTTTTATGCTTTGATGTGGAAACGGCCATTTTTGTTTTCACTTTGCTTTTTGTCTTGATGATGGAAGTTATGTTGTTCAGAGTAGGTTCTTTGTTGGTTGTTGAGGTTGGAAGTGTTGGTGGATGGGGTTTCAGACAATGGGTTCTCATGGAAGCGGGCAACAATCACACTTACAACCACCATTGGCCAGGCAGAATTCTTGGTTTAGTTTGACACTTGATGAAGTAGAGAATCAATTGGGTAACTTAGGTAAACCACTTGGTAGCATGAACCTTGATGAATTGCTTAAAAATGTGTGCACTGCAGAGGCAAATACTGGGTTGGACATCAGTAATTCCTCGCCAGCAGCTGCTCTTCAGCGACAGGCTAGCCTCACCCTAGCCAGGGCTTTTAGCGGGAAGACAGTTGATGAGGTGTGGAGAGCTATCCAGTTAGGCCAGAAGATGAAGAGCCTTGAGGATATTGATAGTCAGTCAACTCTTGGGGAAACGACTTTGGAGGATTTCTTGGTAAAAGCAGGGCTTTTTGTCGCTGATGCTTCTTTAGCACCTGAAATGGTGTTGGATAGCTCGTTGACTGCACAGAATTTTACTCCACAAATTGGTTTGTCACCAACTGTTTCACTTGATGCTCTATCAGACAGCCCTTTGCCTGGAAGGAAGAGGAATTCTGCAGATGTAGAGAAAACAATTGAACGGAGGCTAAGAAGAAAAATCAAGAATAGGGAATCTGCTGCACGCTCGCGAGCAAGAAAACAGGCAAGGCTGCTGCTTTGGTTTGCCATTTTCTGCTAGGTTTTCCATTCAGCCTTTTTTTGGCCTTATAAGATGGATTGATCCTAGAGGATTTTTTGGTCATTTACAGGCATACCACAATGAGCTGGTGACTAAGGTTTCACGTCTTGAAGAGGAAAATATAAAGCTGAAGAAAGAGAAGGTAAAACCTTTGACCTCTGTTCTTTTGCATCACCTATCTGTTCTTGTTGTACTTCTATCTTGAATTTAGTTGAAAATGTTGGAGGCAGTATCTGATCATGACTTGAGGTAACTATTGAGCATCTGATTTGAACAATCTTGAGAATTATGTAAAAGATGGTGTCTGAACATGACTTGAGATCAGTGTTCAGAATCTGATTGGAACAATCCTGAAAATTATGTAAAAGAATTGTCCCATAGATTTATATTGGCATTGGCTTTAGGAGTAGGTGATGATAGTTATTCCTTATTACTACTTTTGTCAGGCAATGCCTGCTAAGGATGAACCATTCATTGTTTTTGAGTTAGCAGGGATGACAGTTGAACTACACTATTTACTTATTTGTGCAAAGTTCTTGTAGTCTAATTTCATTATTAGTTACAAATCTGTGATCCTGGCTAACACTTTTCGTTTGAGTAGAATCTTGTTTTCTTTGAGAAGGTTTTGATGAGAAAGTAGGGTGGACTCTTTAATTGTGAGACTTTTCTTAGTTTCAAGTATAATAGTTGGAGTAGTATACTGTACTGCATCAATGTCAGGGAAATACCTTGTATTCTGCTAATTTCTTACCTAAGCATGTTGAGAATACTTGTGCATTCATTCTCTGCTAATGCTTATCCTTTCTGACAATAAAGACATGCTGTATGGTATTTGTAGAGTTTAGAATCTCCTATTCAGGATAGATTTCTAACTTTATCTTGATAGTGTATTAATCCTTGCTAAATTTAGTATTTTCAAATGTTCCACGTTATGTTATACCTCATTCCCAAATAAAAGTATCTTTCTTGCCCTTATATTCAGGTACAGGAATCTTTAGTCTGATGCTTTACAGGAAGAAAAAGGACGTGGTGTCATATGTTTCCCGCTGTCCTTTATTTACTAATTTGATTTGCCCCATGTCTTTGTCACTTTCAACTATTAAAAACTTTTTGCTATAAAACTAACCGATGCTATTTAGTTTATTATTATTCAGGCTGCTTATGTTTTAGATGCAACATTTGCTTTCAAAGATGTTTCTTTATGAAAAAATTCTAGACCTGACCAGGAAAGGCTTTAGTCAGATATAAAGGACAAATTTGTTGACCTTGCTCAAATTAATTTCGTGACGCTTGCCTTAGTCGATAGGTCATATTTGCTTGTTGATGTTATTTTAGCCTTGGTTACTTAAGTATGGAATGTTGTCTGACATTGCAACTTTATTCTGTATGACATTCACACGAGTCATTCTGAGAATGGTTAAACATGTTAGTATTGTGTTGATATGACTTGACCTGGTCTGTCTGGTTTTATTGCCGTTGTCCTCAAATTTATTATGGCTATTGAGCTGCTGTTGCTACTTTTTTAGCAGTCATTTATTTCCTGCATCTTTTCTTCTGGAGAAACCTCTATGTAGAGGTTCTGTGGAGTTAGCTTGTTTTGGTGAACTGCATGCATTGGAAGGTAATATCTGTCTGGCACTGGTGCATATTGAGAAGTCTCCGGCCCACTTTGTTAATGTTAAAACAGCTTTAAGGCCCCAACAAATGCTGAACTTTTCATGTATGGCTAACATCAGTAATTAGTGATGCACATGAATGGAATAACAATATTCCCACTGTCCCTGTCTACTATCCAGCTAAACCACAGCCAAGGGAATGGGCTTGGCAGAATCAGTGCGAGAGGATGTTGAGCTTGACTCTAGCTTGACTAATGTGAAATGACTTGGGAGGTGTAGGATAAGTGGGAGCTCAAAGGCAGAAGTGAAGCACCTCAACTTTTAACGTTATTTTACTTATTCCATGAATTGGAGGTTGGGCTTTGTTCCTTCTTTTGGACCCCAAGCTTGCCTAGGCGGGCCAATCCAGTGAAGACATTTAGCAACTTTCTCAAACTCCTGCCAAATCAGACTGCAACCCTTGTAGAAGTCAGCAAATATCTGCTGTCATGACTTGGTGACGAAGTCCACAGGCTGAACAAAGTCTGGAAGATGTTCTTCGCCTCTTTACCCTTTGTTAATATAATGGGTGTAGTTCTGAATCAGCCCCATCCTCTTCAAGTGCTCTAGTAGCATACCTAGGAAATGATATCTTGATCTGGTCCTACATCCTAGTAGCTCTGAAAAGGACAAGGCTCTCCTTTAAGCTTGTTTGGTACCGAGAATACAATTACCTTTGCTTTTGGTTTGCATTAGAGCCTTTATACTAAAACGTGTGCACCCCTGATTCAAACAGTAGGACTAAGCCTGCCATTGACCCCTATGTCTTTACTCCATAGGAGCTTACTCCTCCTAGCCTGCGAGTCGCTTACCGCTGCCATTTTTCCTCACCCTAATTTTTCATTCTGTTGAGCTTCCAATCTTGTGGTAACTAGTTGATGAGACATCTGAGAACCATAAACTTGATGAGAGATAACTTCAACTAGAGAGGTCTAATTTCAGTAACTGGTACAACACTGCAATCCATACCTTGGGAAGGTACATCCAATCATGAAGTTGGTTGATCACTCTATTAAAGTCTTCTGGAAAACTTGATTGACTTATTTTGGATCTCTTTTAAAGCAGTACAACTGCCAAATGTTTGTAACTATTTATCAGCTTGTACATTACTTTTTAGGTTAGGTCAACAGTGGCCTCCCCAAACTCCATGTGCAACTTGTTGAATGCAAATGTGAGCATATGATCGAGTTATATTGCTTATGTCTTCAATATACAAGCATTACTATGAACTAAATAGGATATCTAACAATTCCAAAGTGTTATGATCATGGAACAACTGAGTATCATATACTTGATACAACCTACTCCCGTATTTTAATTTGTGAATAGAATTATGGGAATGGGGGAGAACAAGTGCTCGATTTTCTATAGTTCAGTTAATTCAGACAGAAAGAATTGTTTTTAACTCTTTCATGCTCAGACCTCAGGTACACATCAGCAGTTTTAAGTGCTCGATTTTCTATACAGTTAATTCAGACAGAAAGAATTGTTTTTAACTTTTTCATGCTTAGACCTCACATAGACATCAATAGTTTGGGTCTAAAATTGATTTTGTGCTTCCTTCTGATCGAGGCATTTAATGTTTTCCATACATGAAATGTAATATTTTTGAGGACTCCTATACTGGAAATTCTCAGATGCCTCTTTTAGTTCTTAGAATGATTTACGTCTTCAATCAATGTATCCACTTGCATCCAACAGAATTTCTAGAAAGATAACTGGTTCAAAATGTATGCTGAATAAAATAGAGAGGCATAGTAGCAAATGACAAGCGATGGCATTGTCCTGTCAACTTTTTGCCAACCAATGGTTCTAGTTTCTGAAAATGGATGAGTATTTGCAATGTTGCAATTCCAGGCTTCCAGAGGATGGACAAGGAACTAACCTTTTGAAGTGGTGAAATGATTAAATTGCAGCAACACACAGTTATTGCTGAGTCAGAGACTGAAATTCTTACAGTATGGAAAACATAGAAGATAAAAGTGCACATCTAAGTGACAATGAAAAAAAAAATGATGCAACCTTGACAAAGCACATGAAGCGCATTTAAAAGAAAAAAGCACACTTCTTGAATTTTTTTTTCCTGTGTTGGCATCTCTTTTCTTTAAGCTATTTTTGCTCTTTTTGTCTTCTCTTGACAATTGACTAGTGAAGTGCATAATTACTTTATGGGGTCAAAAGCATAGGATAATGGATAATAAGTAGTGTAAACCGTCCATTTTTATCAACTTGATTGATTAAGATCATTAAGAGTTGAATAGGCATTCATTTTGAATTGCTTTAAGCGCTTCAACCTTGAGATTTAGTTATCTGCTTCCACTGTTTTGACTATATCTTTCTTTAATCCTGCCTATGTTGTTTGTTATGGGGTTTTAGTTTGTACTTCTAGTCTTTGATGCTATTATTACCTCTATGCTACTGCATAATATATCATATACACATCAATTGTTATTTATTAATATTTATGTATGTTATCATTGCTTAAGCATATCTCTACATGAAAATAATACCATATACAGAACAATGCATTGGCTTCAATTATGTGTTCGCTTCACTTTGGTTCTTTCCTATTAAGCCCAAGAAGGGCCTTATGGTCTGTGATTTTAAATAGTATCGCGGCACGTGTGTGTAATGAAGTAGCTGTCCCATTTGGATGGTGAGTTTTTTGGGTGTTTGTATAAGACTTTACTATAGCTTACTATAGAACTTGTAGAAAAACTTTAGTAGATTTGAGGGTTTGGAGAAAAAATCTCTTTTTTCTTCTTTTTCCCTTTTTCTTTTCATTTTCATTTTCTTTTTCTTTCTTTTTCATTTTCTTTTCCCTTTCTTCTTCTTCCTCCCTTCCTCCTCCCTTCCTCCCACCACCGGCTGCCGGCAACTGGCACCACCTCACCCCCTTTTTTTCGCCCTCTCTCCTCCTGCCTTCCTTCTCCTTCTTCCTCCCTCCCTTCTCCTCCTCCCCCCCCCACTCCGCGCGATCAGAGGGGGGGGCGGGGGAGGGGGGCCGGGGGAAGGGAGAGGGGGAGGAGAAGGAGGAGGGGAAGGAGGAGAGGGAGGAGGACAAGGAAGGGAGGAGGAAAGGGCGAAAAAAGAAAGAAAAAGGGAGACGCTGGCATTGGCGTCGGACGGCGCTGGCCGGCGGCGGAGATGGTGGTGGGTTGAAGTTGTGGGGGGAAGAAAAAGAAAGGAAAGAAGGGAAATTTTTTGTGCGTTTTTTGGATATGTTGAGGTGTATATTTTAAAATCTTTGAGAACTTTTTTGAGGTTATTGTAGCTAAAGTTGTTAAAAAACTCATAGTAGAAAGACTAGGCAAAAAATTCGTGAGCCAAACAGGCATAGAACATCATGATTTCTGGGTGTGACCATGTTGGGTTTTTCCTTGATTGAACAATTCATGAGATGTTTTGCTACATTTTGGACTTTAGCTCATTATGTAATGGTTATTGTTTGAATGTAAAAGAAGGATATATAGCTGGCTATGGAAGTTAATGGAGTTTTAAGCAATTTTAGAAGTAAATGGTTACTATATCTGTCTCTAAAGCACTATGATTTTCAGCGGAGAAAGGTTCTGTTGAAGCTAGAGCTTTAAGCTTTCTATCGGATCCTATATTTACTTGAGTTGTGGTAGGAATGTTGCAAGTCTTCAAGTCTTTAGTAATTTGAAGTTGGGAGATGTCATTTGTTCTTTTAGATTATGGATATTCACTTAGAAGGAATATGTTATGAACAGTAATCATTCCATGTAAAGTTTATTCAAGCTCAAACAGCTCAAAGGATTCATCTCTTGGGTTTTGAGGCATGAGTCATGACCGGATGGTATAGGAGCCATGGCCAAGCAAATAATTTGCAAATTTAATGGAGAATAAGAGTATCAGGAAGAAATGATCTAGACTAGTGGTTTATAATTCAGCTTAAGTGCCTACGTACAATTTGGGATGAAAACTTTTCTTATATTGCTTTCTCTGGAGTTGGATCCACGATGAACTGGGATGAAGTCATGGGTGCTTTTGTCTGTCTCATGCTTTTCTGATCAGAAATTGTGCATATTTTAACTTCAAAATAGATAGATCGATCGAGTGACATATGAAGGATAATTTTGCACTTAGTGTGAAGAAAGTATGCTTCATATGACCCATCTGCAACTTAGCCAAGTATTAGGAACCATGGTAGTATTAAAAACGTGACCCAGGAATCCTTTTCAGGTTGACATTCCAAGAGAGGTACTTGACCCATCTGCATATGCTTACCTGAGTATCATGTGTTTGGTCACTGCAGAGGAGTCGTGTTGAACCTGAGCTATAGCTTTTTGAGCTTTGTTTGTTAAGTAGGTCAAGTCAAATTAGAGATAGCCTCAAATTTTAAAACTTGAATTGAGTTCTAGCCTGTTATCTTAGTGTGGCGTTTACCATATACATGAATCCTTTTATTTTTTCCCCACAATTCTTCTCAGGATTTGGAATGAATAAAACGAGTTAATGCCCCAATTACATGTTTGACAAAGCCATGCACTTTACTGCTTCTAGTTTGCTCATGGTTGTATTGATCTCTGTCACTGTCCAATGACTTTAGAGATACAGGATGTGCTTGAAAATTGATGTGATTAGAGTTCATTGGAACCCTAAACTAAATTTTGCTTGCATTAATTGCCATGTTTACCACATATAACTTCTTCTTGGGTCTAGTCATAGCATTTATTGCGATCAATGAAGTTAATACTGAAGAATGCTGCGTTCATCAGCTTATTACTTGACGCAATTTGGTCCTTTGTAAAATAACAATGATAGGATCAAATAAATGACATTGCTAGTGCTCTTATCGTGCATATGGTACTTTGTATCTAAGACGGCCATAATGAAAGATTACCTCTTAAAGGCAGCTCAGGAGAATGGGTTTCTTCTTGCGTATAAATGGAAACTGTTTTCCTTTAATGTTCTTGTCTGTGGAAGGGAGGCAGAAAAGAGGGCCCTGGGGGGGGGGGGTTGGTGGTGTGGTTTTGTACATGCACTTTAGAAGTGCTTGGCTAAAATCAGCATGAGATTTAATACCTTACAGGCCTGGTGAACCTTCACCAGATTGATAACTGCTGTAGATGTGCAAGATTACATCATAAATTCAGGATTGATGGATTAAAAACAAAGAGATGACAAAAAAGGGAAAATGGAAACCATCTAGGATGTCAAGGCTGTAATCTTCTGTACATATTTTTTTAATAATAGAGCATATAATTTATATCAAATTCTTTTGCAAGTTTGTTGGAACCTTTTCAGTGTCTCTTTTGACAGATCCTTGTTTGTGATTTTTATTTGCATATATTCAAAATGATGTAGTGCAAGCAGTTCTTATTGTGGTGATGTCAGCTCATGCTAAATGTACCTTTTGTGCAGGAATTGGAAAAGATGCTGCCACTAGATTCCTCTTCTGAACCAAGATATCAGCTTCGAAGAACAAGCTCATTTTAATATGTTAAAAAGTTAATTGTAGTTCTCTCTAGCATAGGCGCTTTCTTTGTGGGTTTTCCAGGGAGAGCGTTTAAGAATTGAAAGTTTTTGTTAATATGCTTTGCTTCCCTGCCCATATACTTAGCATGGTTAAGATATATTATGTGTAAATATTAGTATACTCCTAACTGGAACTTTTAAGTGAAACTTTGTTATGATAGGAACCTGTAACTCTGGTTATTTGAACAAGAATTATGGATTACATGAGAGGATGTTTCCTATATATGGTCACTCAGTGGATTATCTTGTAGTGGCTGCAAAAATTGCTGTGTTTGTGAAAGTTAGGCTTGGATATTGCATTGAATGAGAGGAGGGTAAAGCTGAAACTTAGACCAATGTATGACTGTCTTCTGAAGAAAAATAATTCATTTTCACCCACCTTTAAGCAAAAGTGTTTTTCTTAAGGTTTACTAGATTTTGAGCTGGTTTTAGAGAGACTCTTTTCTCCTTTGTTCAAGTAATGGCTGTAAATTCATTGGGCATGCGGAGTGCATTCAGCTTCTTTAGCAACAAATTACTGCTTCAGATTAAGCAGAATTATGGTTCAGAAGTGTCTAACGTCTCCAACTCCAGGATGTATTTATAAATAAAAATCAGCTTCTGGGCGCATCCCTGCGGCATATTCACTTCATCTCCAGGAAGCATTTGAAGGAATAGATAAATTTCTTGGCATAAATTTCTATTTTTTTCATCCCCCGAGTTTAGTACATCTATGTACAATTATCTGAGATAAAATATAACAGTAATATGGTTTATTATTTCATGCAGGGACCTCAAATTAATAAGCATCTTTTAAACAAGCTAAACATAATTTATGCTCCAATGAACCAACACAAGGTTAATAAAAAAAAGTTGGCAGATTTCACATCTGCAATTCTTTTAACAGCTGGTTTCATTTCCTTTTTTCCCCTTGAGTGGTTTGGGTTTTTGTGGTAAATGGACTTACCCTTTTCACCTGTTGAATTTTCACTGCTTCTTAGTCAGCCTTTCCAGGAATAGAATTAGTGCAGTTTTTAAACCACACAATGCTTGGTTTCAACTAGTTATACACTGACAACTAAGTGTGATCTAGCTAGCAAGAGCCTTCATCTGTAATCAAGAGATCACGG
Source organism: Coffea eugenioides (assembly GCF_003713205.1). Taxonomy (NCBI): domain Eukaryota; kingdom Viridiplantae; phylum Streptophyta; class Magnoliopsida; order Gentianales; family Rubiaceae; genus Coffea; species Coffea eugenioides. Next base: position 37,310,213 of record NC_040035.1, on the reverse strand, counting down.
CTTCGAATTATTAAAGGATTAGTGGATAATCACTATTTATCCTCCTTAAAGAAAAAGAGGGAAAAAAAAGAGTCTCTGCTTGCTTCTATTAAATTTAAAAATTGCGTCTGGATTGTATCAAAACAGATTCTGAATTACCTATCTAATATCCTTGTCTTAAGTTTACTGCTTAGTTTAACAATCATATCTATGTATTAATTTGTCAAAATTTGATTTGTATCTTCATACATGTGGATCTAAGCAAACAAGAATTTGAATCAGTCTTCCAACTTCCTTCAAATTGATAATTCCTCGCAGGTTAAACAATCAAATTTTCTAGAGTCACCATCTACTAATTTGACAAAACAATTACTTTGAATGCTGGCTAACTGAGATTTGGACAATATGCATCAATCAACGGGCATCATAGATCATGTCTTCATTCCTGAAATACACCAGCTCCATGTGTGTTCATTGGGTTAAAAATTATGGAATCCCTTGTCTCAACTTGGTCTTCCATTGCCCTATCCTACCTAAAATTTATAAGCTGTTTGATCTTGAAAAAGCTGTTTGATAATTCATATTTTGATGGATCCTCATTTCAAAAAGGGGATTAGAGTAATGGCTGATATTATTGCGAAATCCCATATTTTGATGGCACAATAATTTTTTGATAATACACCAAAATTACCCTTCCGAAGTCAAATCAAATACCATCCCAGATTGAGGTGAGAGGTGAAGTCTTATCAATTTTAATGTGACATAAAAATTTTTGCTATGATAATATCATCATTTGCTTAAACTAAAACTACTGGCAATAGGCTGGATTAAGGACTAATGCAAATGTACTAGTTTATGAAATTCTGGAATCTGGACCAGTGAACCGAGAGATAAGGTATGCATATGAATATATAATGCTATGTATAGGTTAGTAATATATTATGTGAGTGGTATGCATAGATAGGTTAGTACTATATATACATATAGTACTAGTTAGATGATAGACACTGTCATCTTGTAAATTACACGCACCTGCTATTGCCTGATGCTTTGTTAAACCTTAATATTACAAAGAACAGCTTCCAATATTTTAATTTACAACTAAACACCACCTTTCCCTAGAATTCTATTTTAGACCTACTTTTATTCTACACTAAAGAGAAGGGGTGGATCCAGGGGGGTTAATGGAGAATTCGAAGGGGACTGAACCGTCACTGAATCAAACGAGTGCTTCTAATATTTTAATTTACAATTAAACATCACTTTTTCCTAAAATTCTATTCTAGACCTACTCCTATGCTACACAGCCTATACTAAAGGAAAGGAATGGACCAAGGGGATTAATGAAAAATTCGAAGGGAACTAAACTGCCACCGAACCAAACGAGGCCTCCTTTGCATCCGTTGGTGAAATTTTCAAAAAATTCTGGACAAAAATGTAGGTCAAAGAATTCAGTTTTAAAACCCTCCTGGCAGCGAACTACTCTACTCCACTCCACAGTTGTTGGCTATCCAACATCTCCTCTTCTCCTTTGTGCCTTTCTCCCCAACCCCAATCGCCTCTTCTCGCCCGCGCTGGGTTGTTCGGATGGTGGAGGCGGGGTCTTTACTCCAAATCCATCTGAGTTCGATTCCAGTTGTTTACGTCCTAGGCATCAGTCAGGCCCGCTCTGCCTGAGCGCTGTGGGATTAGTCGGGTGGCCCCAGATACCCACAGTGTCGAAAAAAAAAAAATCGACTCTTCTCCCTCTCTCTCTTAAAGCCTCGGTACTAAGAGTGCTACCCGGTTGCTCCAAAAAAAAAAATAAATAAAAGAATGCTACCCGGTTACAATACTGAAGTGGACCATAGATCATCGTTGACCAATGACCTCCTCGATTAGAACTCAGAAACCTATCATGTATTCATGCCAAATTCGCGGGAGATACTAATATACTAATTGGTTCCATCATCTAAAAAATTTAAGGGTCCAGCGATAGCAGTCAAGTCCACCACCTGCAGCAACAACAACTATGGCAAAACTGAAGATGTAAATTTTGCTTTTATAAACAAAATGCCAAAGCATTTGCAGGTAAGAGAAAAAGGCACATTGGGTATTTCAGGCTTTCAGCCACCATTTTTTTTAAAATATGGAACCAGTCTTTCCTACAACATCTCTCCTAAACCAGCGGCAATTGCTCCAAGTAGCCTTTACTCCATTTCTCATAACCATTGCATCCTCTTTTACAGCAAAAGATGCAAATAAAAACTGGGTGTTTCAAATAAAATATCATGTCAATTTCAGTTTGTTGGAGGCCGCTCATATATGGGCTGAATTATTAGGAAAATTATGGAGTTGGGATGGTTGGAACTTACATGGTGGGTGGCAGAGAAGGAGTCCACCAGTGGCTGAAGAATGAGGATGATGATGTGATGGGCTTTGCAGGGAGAGCGAACAAGAATGGGATAAGTGTAATTTGACTGGTTTGACCGGTAGCCTACTTCCCTTCAACAAGGAACTGTCAATAGGATCGAGTCGAGTCAGTTCGAGTTCGACCCATTTGATCTGATGAGTCTAAATTATCAGTGAAATAAATTGAGTCCGGTCTAAAAATTAGGTTTAAATTAAATATGAGTCGAATTTGAATCCTATTAAGTTTAAACTAATATAGGTTTAGACCTATAATTACTTATATATATAGATAATATTTATAATATTTATTTTTTTATAATATAATTTTTATATATTTATATATTTTTATAAAATTTAAATTTTGATGTTATATACAATGAATCAATTATATATTCAAATATATAATATTTAGTAACTAAAACTAAATATACCCAAAAAGCCTCACGGACTATCACGACTTCAGGCTTCAGCTTTTCTTCACAAGAAACAGAGGCTCTAGGCACTGAAGAGTCTTGAAGTGTTATATGCCCGGGCCTATATTGGTAATCACTTCAAATAAAGTCACAAGAATATTAGAGCATCCCAAGAGGCGAGAGTTTGTCAAACACCTGAAGCCCTTGTTGATTGAGTAAATTTTTGTATTGATAAAATATTGGTTGATTTTTTTTTTTGTCTAAAAACATAAATCATCAAGTATGTTTAGATCCAAGTCACAAGGTTACGAAAAAGTTCCAACCTTAGAAAATATATTAGTTTATGATCGCATATTTTATTACTATTTTTCATGTACTTTGAACAAATTAGATCTAAATATTGTTGAAAAAATTCTTGATTTATATACTTTTTAAGAACTATTATTTGTTCATGTTTAGTTTTAATGTTGGTAGTCCTATGAATGTTAAATTAGTTTTATAACTTATAACAATTGTATTAAGAAATTTGAAGAGTAATAAGTGAGTTTGATCTAAGTCCAAATAAGATTCAAAACTCGAGTATTTTTTGACTTGTGTATAATCTTTACATTTATTAACTCGAAACTCATGACCCGATATCCGAAAATATTATAAATTAAATAAACTGAGTTTGAACTTTTAAAGGTCCGGCTCATAAGACTCGATTGACAGGCCTAGTGAACGGTCAGCATTTGTCCGTAACTTAGCATCAAATTACGGGCCGTCATGTTGTTATTTTCCATATATCATGTGAGTGTTACAATTCACAATGGAAGTTTGATTAGGATTCGCAGATTCCAAAAAATAGATTACTTTTCAAGCATTAGGTTTCTTTTTTTTTTTTTTTAACCCTTTTCTTCGGATTTTGCATTTTCTTCCACAAGTGTTTATTTTAGTCGTTAATTAGTTGTTACCTAGTAGCTTTTGGTCTTACTTGGCATGTAGGATAAACATGAGACAATCTAATATAATAATTGAAGGTCTAATAAACAAATTGCCATAGGGATAAAAGAAAGTTTTATTTTGTAACTTTGACCTTTTGCAGCTTTGATGTCATGGGATTAACAAAAACACATAATTCAATCTTTGATCTACCATTTCCAACGTATTAAAGGAAGATAGACATAGACAAACGTATAAATGAGAAATCAAATGGATTATACATAGCATCATCCATATATTTTAGAAAAAGACAGCCTAACAACTCGGATTAAACAATTTTATCAGGACTATGGTAAACCATCTATCCCATTTATTTTGCCTTATTTATAGCTAATCATCTACCTGGAGCCAGCCATGTTCGAAGTCAACGAAGCTGTGAAACATGCAAAAAACTATTGTGCAATATATGAATTTTTTTAAAAGAAACCTATGGTGCAATAGATGAATTATTTACAGAAACAGAAGATATTAATTAACAAATGGAAAAGATTCATAGGGTTGAAAATTTTTGCATGTTTCAAGTGCAACACAGGGATTAGTGGTTTATCTATGTTTTTCCATCGAATTAAACTTTCACACTAAAAAAAAAATGAAAAATTCCACTGTAATAAAGATGTAACACAAGTTTCTTCCGATAAAATCTTTAAGAAGCCTAGTTTTCAAGTTGAGATAGATATGGAATGATTTACATTCTCGAACTCTGATGGGAGATGGATATCTATTCACAAGGCATATGAAGCCAAAATCATATAATGAAATCAGTGGTACCAAAAAAAAAAATAAAAATGTTTGTACAACATTCTTATTAGTAAAAATAGGATTAATTATGGATTAAGAGAATACAGTTGTCATTGCTTAGTTGAAACTCAAATGTCAATGACATAATAGTACTAATTAAATTAATAGAGATTGGATTAAATTAATACGTGCATGTTCCTGACATAACTATTGTGTGGGAGTATTATATTTGGAGAAAACAAGGATGATTAATAAATTGCCAAAAGAAAAAAATTTTAAAGTTATGAACACATCTTCTTCATAGTAAGAACAAAGGACAAATTGAGTATAATCCAAATTATGATTAAAGCTTTTTGCTGCTTTAATTGTATATTTTTCCCTGTGAAAAGCATTATTACTTTCCTGAGACCGACTAAGAAATTATAGATGACAGTATCACAAATAGTGTTAATACTCGTAAGGAAAGATAGAGAAGAGATTTATTTGTCACTGAAGTTTATGCGCTGTCCTATTTCTAAAAATTATGCAACAAATAATCAAATGTATCTTTTTAGTTTGTAAGAAATCTACATATTTTATGATGTTACCGGTCTGACACGACATGAATGATAGTTGAAATTCAATCCATTGAATCTCATATGAATCTTATTGTTGGCTGCCTCATAGGTGGATAAAAGCCAAATTTCTCTGGCTATATAGGAAGGTCTTCATCCTTGGCATGCACCAACAAACATACTTCCCATAATTGTTGTTGCAGAGGAGAGCGACAACAAAAATGGCATCCCTGGTTTCAAACTGGTCTTCCAATCTGCAAACTTTGCCAGCAAATTATGTTGTGCCTGTGGACCAAAGGCCAGGAAAGCTTGCTCCAATAAGCATGGACATACCAGTGATTGATCTTGGTGATGCAGATCGAGGTGCTGTGGTTCGGAAAATCATAAAAGCTAGTCAAGAATTTGGATTATTCCAGGTCTGGTATTACATTTGAGTTTAAACATCTATGTATTTGCAAAATGTTGTTCGCAAAAGTCGAACTTCATTGCGTTTGCCTATGATGAATATACTGGAACAGGTGATCAACCATGGAGTGCCAGAAAAGTTGATGATTGATGCAAAGAGTGTGGGGAAAGAATTCTTTTCAATAGCTGCTGAGGGTAAAGAGAAGTTGATTGCTGATGATACACAACATGGATGGGAACTTTACACCAGTTCTGGAAAATACAGCATCCAAGATTTTGCGTTCTGGAAAGACACTTTGCAGCATCCATGCCATCCTCTTGAGAGTTGCGTCAAATCTTGGCCCGATAAGCCAGCAAGATACCGGTATGTATGTAACATCATGGCTTCCCGTAGTTCATCTGATTCTTGAGTTTTTGCAAAATCAAATTTGGAATTTTTAATTTTTCGAGTTATTTTCTCTTAGCCAACAGGGCTCAATTATAAGTAACTTTTTATTTTGCAGAGAGGTTATAGGACCATATACGGTTGAAGTGAGAGAACTAGGCAAGAGAGTTTTGGAACTGATCTATGAAGGATTAGGATTTACTGAGAAAAACTTCGATAGTTATGACTTGGTCCTGATGATCCATAATTATCCAGCATGCCCTGATCCTAGTTCTGCTTTGGGATCGGGTGGACACTATGATGGAAACATCATAACTTTACTTCAGCAAGATGTTTATGGGCTACAACTATTTAAGGATGGCCAGTGGCTTGGGGTTGAGCCTCTTCCAAACGCATTCGTGATAAACATATCTTTTGCCCTTGAGGTAATGCCTCCATCGTTACTGCAAAAGAATATATATATACGTTGCTTGCTTGCCTTTTTCTATTACTAATTGTGGCCATTTATTAGAACTATTCCATAGTTTGACTTTAACATCTGAAAATGCCAGCTCAAGTACTAATTATTTACTTTGAAAATTATTTTTCTTAATACCTTAGCATGTGACAAATCCAAAGGGTTGAATGAACAAAGATATATTCAAGATGCCTGTTTGAAACCCCTCTCTGAAATTTCATGAAAGTGGGATGCTTTAAGTTTGTCCCATTAAGAAGAATGACTGGATCAGTGGGTTATGGAAATCTGAAGTTACAATTTTCATCTGACAGTGGAACAAATAGTACATATGAAAATTTAGACTTTGTTTTGGCTCATTTTTTTTGTTGCAGGTAATCAGCAATGGGAAGCTAAAAAGTGCTCTGCATCGAGTTGTTACAAATTCAGATTGTTCTAGGACATCATTTGCCAGCTTTATTAATGTTCCTTTCAATAGGATCATTGAACCTGCAAAGTCAGTTGTTAGTCCAAGCAATCCACCAGTATTCAGAGGTTTCCTATTCGAAGAGTTTATGGAGGTTCTTATAAGCAAGAATTCTGACATGGATGCCACGTTTGACTATTTCAAAATCAAGAGCCAAGCTGCCGAATAATGTTGTCTTTGGATAATATCCTTCTGCTTCTTGGAATGGCAAACTACCTGAAGCCATGATTTCAGCAGAAATTTATCTGCTTGTACAAGTTGTCTACTATATAATGCATTTTGGATCTCGTTAGCATAGTATTTTGTGAATGATAAAACTATGAATTTGTGAGAAAATTGTTTGACTAGCTCGGATCGAATGCATCCTAAATCAGTAACCAAAACGGACTTGGACTATTCAACGACTCAAACTTAAGGAAACCAAACTATTTAGCAACTATCAAATAACAATAAGAACTTGATTCAAAACTCTCCTTTTATGACGTCGAGATACCAGGTTCAAATCCTTTGATTTGCATTTTAAAAAATTCAGGTTTTTTTTGAAATTTCATCCGCAGGTGCATAGACATTCGTTTAGTTTGGTGGTGGTTCAGTCTCCTTCGGATTATCCTTTGAACCCATTTGGATCCCTCTTTCTCATTAGGTGTTGAATAGAATCTACCGTATTCGAACAAAAAAAAGAGATACCAATGTTAGTTGGCTTTTGGCAGGGGGATAATAGAGTAACAAGGCCTGCAGCCATCAGTCGAAGAAGTTCTTTTACAACCAAATATGGGAAAATGACTGTTGGTGAAAGTTTTTTTAGCCCCTCACTTTTATAATAGAACAAATTAGTCCATCCCATTTTAGGAATGAAGTAAATTAGTTCTAAAATGATAACCTCATATATATATTTAAGAGATAAAATTGAAACATTGCTTTAGTTTTTTTTTCCAAATCTTTTGACTACACCTATCAGTCTAGCCATCTAAGTTGGAGTTTAACAAGTTCATGCTAGGCTCATATAATTAGTACCATCTTTTGAGTTTCAAGTTGATAAATGTGAAGCTGATACTTGACTCAAAAAATACTTGAGTTGTGAGCTTAATTTGGGCTTAGGTCAAGCTCACTTATTGCTCTTTAATTTCGTTAATATAATTACTATATCATTAAGTTCGAAAGCTGATTTAACATCCATAGGATTGCAACGTTAAAACTATACACGAATGAATAACAGTTCATTAAAAGTATATAAACCGAGAATTTTTTAACAATAATATATTCAATTAGTTCAAAGTACATGGAAAATAATAATAAAACACGATCACCAGTTAATACATTTTCAAAGGTTCTTAATTTGCTTGTACTAAGATTTGTCCTTCTGAATCTTTGGACATAATTTTGTATATTTAATATTTCTTATATATATTAATATATTTTGATGCATAACTCATAAGTATGAAGTATTAGTATTATATATTTAGATATATAAACATTATTATATAGTTCTACACAAGAAAAATTGAATATGTGTAATAACCGAGCTAAATCGCACGCAATACAACTATATTGGCACCCACATATGCACACAAACACACACACACATATGCAGGTTAAAAGGTCGGACCTATATCGATTTTGAGTCTAATAAGACCCAAACTTGACTTACATTTAATTCTAGCCTAATATTTAGGCCCAAGTTCAGTCCAATTCAATAAAAGGTTAGATTCATCGAGTTTTTTCTCTGGTCAAATGGATTGAATTTGAGTTGGCCCGACCCCATTAACAGTCCTACTTTTTACACTTGATATATACATGACATTAAGTCAACATGAGAAGGAAAATAATTAAAAATTATAACATAAAAAAACCCTTCTTCCTAAAAAACTAAAATTCCTTGAGGAATGAAATCAAATAAACATAAAAAAGGAAAAAAAAATTTAAAACTATAACATAAAAAACTTTTAGAATTGATTCCTGCTACAAAATGCCAGTCATGATTACGAATCACCACTCCTATCCCAAAAGCTCGCTCGTGTGTGCAAGATGAAGCCATCAAAATTAACTTATAGCAATTAGGTGGAGGATGTCACCATGTTTGAGGGATTCTCTGAGATGAAGAGTTGCAAAGCTGATGATTTGCTTCACGAAAAGTTTGAAGATACCTAGAAGCAAAACTGACCATCGTTAAAGCTAGGATCTTGAAACTTTCCACCGAAAAAAGCAGCAACTTTGGCAATTGCACTTGCCTAGAACTGATCTAGTAGTAGTATGCTGGATTAAGAACCAAGACAACTGTTATAAAATCCTGGATTCTGGGCCAGTGAACTGAAAAATACGAATTGAGGAAATATAAACATGAAACCCTTTATACTTAAGTATTATAATTATACATTACCAATATAACATGTGTACATGTTGTATTAGTACAAATGATTGGACTATTAGTATGAGTAGATTGTTATGTCAAACAATAGTTGCCCAGTTTTTTTTTTTGCTCCCCATCTTAGGAATACTATATTTTCTTTATCACATATATAAAAATATGTGTGTATTTTCAGTTGTTACCTGGTAGCCTTCGGTCTTCCCTGGCATGCAGGGCAAATATTAGAGAAAAGAATATAAGAATTCAAGGTCTAGCCATGCCCAGCTCAATCCGCAAGCCTTTTCTTTTCCGCTACTCTAAAATGTTTTTCACGTCCCAATTATTATTGCAGCATTCTCTACCGTAGAATTCGGCCTTTGGGGTCAACCCGGCGAGTATACTGGCGGGTTTTATGAGGAAAAAATGTATGTGACACCAGCCTTATTAATTAAAAAATAGAATTAAACCGCTGAGTTTTAGCTCAGTAACTATCAAAAAGTAGGTTGGGATTCGAACCCTACCTATAATAAAAAAAATTCAAAGGAGATGTTAGAACATACTTTTGGTCCAGTCAGATGGTTCTTTCTCCCTGTAGAATATGATAGATTAGATTATACAAATGTTATCGTTGTCCGAAAAAAAATAAAATTAAGAATGGAATAAATGAAAAATTTGGCAATGCTGTGGAAGAAACCAGTGTCATTGCATTATATATGCATTATAGTACTTAAATTAATAGCGATGGATATAATTTATATATGCAAGTTCGAACAAATTTAAAATGTCAATGGCATTATAGTACTTAAATTAATAGCGACTAGATATAATTTATACGTGTCAAACAAAACGGCTACTTGGGGAGTATAATATTTGGAGAAAACACAATTTATAAAAAAAAAAAATACATGTAAGTTGACTGAAGGCAATCGCTAAATAACATAAAATGATATGAGAGAAATTAATTAGCAAAAGCAATATTAATTTTTTTTGGGGCCAGAATTTTAATTTCATAGTAGTAGCATTGTTGATAAAAGTTAATTCACTGTCTCTCTTGTACTCAATGTTTGGGAGTCTAGGATGTTTAACTGATGAACATAATTTCTTCCAAAAGATAACAATAAAGGGAACTGCAAGAAAATATTACTGGAAAATTCATTAATGGGAACAATCCAATAATATGAATGAAATGATAGCATTGCCAATACAAGTCTCCAGTTTTTTAATTTTAGTTCTAGATAAATGTGAATACAAATTAATATCCTATTAATATATGAAGAATATGAGAATGTTTAACATGTAGATAAGTAACTTATTAACTGGATTTATCCGCCATTGGTGATTAATTCATCATTATCTTTAGTCATATATATCAAGCTCATTGGTCTGTTGACTGATACATTTTTTTCCTTGCTGACGAATAATTGGGAAGCAGTCAAGATTTTTTTATTTTTTGGGCTACATAAGACTGTCTTAATCCATGACATGCATCACCAAAACGTAGTTTGCCAAATTAAGCTTTGTTGAGAGGAAAAAAATGGCATCCCTACTTTCAAGTTGGTCTTCCAATCTTAAATCCTTGCCTGAAAATTATGCTGTGCCAGAGGGCAAAAGGCCAGGAAAGCTTGCTCCAATAAGCAGGGATATACCAGTAATTGATCTAGGTGAAGCAGATCGAGCTGCTGTAGTTCAGAAAATCATAAAAGCTAGTCAAGAATTCGGATTATTCCAGGTACACGGTCACATTCGACATGTGTGTGTGTGTGTGTCTATGTATGTATGTATTGTATATACATATTTGCAAAATGATGTTTTCAGAAGTTGAACTTAATTGAATTTACTTATGAATATAATGAAACAGGTGATCAACCATGGAGTAACAGAGAAGTTGATGATTGATGCTATGGACGTGGGGAAAGAATTCTTTTCCATAGCTGTTGAGGAGAAAATGAAGTTGACTGCTAGCGCTGGTGATACTGAAAATGGATGGGAGCTTTATACAGGTGCTGGAAAATATAGCACCCAAGATTTCGACTACTGGAAAGACTCTTTGCTACATCCGTGTCATCCTCTTGAGAGTTGCATCAAATCTTGGCCTGATAAGCCAGCAAGATACCGGTATATATGTACAATCATTGTTCCCTGTAGTTCATCTGATTCTCGAGTTTTTGCAAAAATTATTTTAGAATCTTTTTTACAGTTATATGCCTTCGCTATTTTTTTTTAAAAACTAAACCAGAGTTGTTTCTTAATTTTTTGTAGAAGGTCATTTTATTCCATCTAACTTCTTCGTCTCTGTAAAAACACTAATATGTAATTTCTAAATTTCTTTGGCTGAATAAGAAAGTTTTATTCTGCAGAAAGGTTATGGTACCATATATAGTTGAAGTGAGAGAATTGGGCAAGAGAGTTCTGGAACTGATCTACGAAGGATTAGGATTTACTGAGGATAACTTTGATAATTATGACTTATTCTTGATGATCCACAATTATCCAGAATGCCCAGATCCCAGTTCAGCTTTGGGAGCAGCTGGACACTATGATGGGAACCTAATAACTTTCCTTCAGCAAGATGTTTATGGGCTACAACTATTCAAGGATGGCGAGTGGCTTGGGGCTGAGCCTCTTCCAAATGCATTCGTGATAAATATAGGTTTCGCCCTTGAGGTATACCTCCATCTTTATTGCAAAAGAATACGCATACATGGATTTCTTGCCCATTTTCCCAACTAATTGAGGACCTTTATTAGAACTGTTTGATTGTTTGTCTTCAGCATCTAAAAATGCTAGCCCAAGGTATTATTCACTTTGAGAGTTATTGTTCTTGATACTTGAGCAAGTAAAAGTTAAAGGGGACAATTAAACAATAATAATATTCAAGAGATGCCTGTTGGAAATTATCCTGTAAAATTTCATGAAAGTATGATTCTGCAAGTTTGTCCAACTGATGAATTGATTTAGTCCTACATATCCTTATCCTGAGAAGAATGACTGGATTTGAAAAAACACTAGCAAATGGAAATCTGAAGCTACGGTTTTCATCGGACAGAATTGGACGAATAGAACCTATATATGAACATTAATTTGACTGTCTTCCTCATGTTTTGTCGCAGGTAATCAGCAATGGAAAGCTAAAAAGTGCCTTTCATCGAGTAGTTACCAATTCAGATCGTTTTAGGACATCATTTGCCAACTTTTTTAATCTTCCGTTTGAGAGGATTATTGAACCTGCAAAATCAGTTGTCAGTCCAAGCAATCCGCCGGTATACAGAAGGTTCTTATTCAAAGAGTATATGGAAGTTCTAATGAGCAAGAATTCTGACACCAATCCAACAGTTGACTATTTCAAAATCAAGAACTAAACCAACAACTAATGTTGTCTTGGATTATATGCCCCCCCCCCCCCCCCCCTATTGGAATATTGATGATTTACCTAAAGCTATAGTTTCAGCAGAACTTGTCAACTAAAACAAATTCTCTACTGTATTTATAAAGAATGCTGGATCTCGTTGGCATTGTATAATGTGCAGTATAAAACTATATAATTGGTGGAAAATAAGATATTTGAATGTGTTTTTAGCAGTAATTGCATCTTTCCCTTGAACACAAATCAGTCCCTGAGCTTAGAATTCTAACCTTTTGATCTACACCACCTCATATTACCTAGTGCTGAATCAATACTAGTCTTCAGCTTAAAGAAGTTATCAAGATTATGAAGGCAAAGTAGATTTCCTAAAACTCAATGCGAGGCACGAAACTTATGAATTTCCTGATTGGCTCAAATACAACAGAGAGAGTTCTGATCAATTTAAAAATATAGTATATTGCGAACAGATGAAGCTTGCAGCCATTAAATTGCAAAACAGTCATTTATATTTTGAAATTCGTGTTCAAAACGTACCCTACAAAGTAGAGATTTTAAACAATATTGGGTTCAAAAAAATTGTATAGTATAACATTGACATCATTGTTGACTAGACGTTATGATGATAAATAAACCATACACCGATCCATTACTTCAGGGTGTGGATTAGATTTGTGTACACTATAATTAGGGATACAACAAGAAAGAAACTGGAGTGTGGTATGGAGGAAAACATGCATTGTTAAATCGAAAAAAAGGTATAAGTTGGCTATTGGCCTGCAGCCAACATCAAAGAAGTTAAAATTCTTCTAAAGCCATATATTATTAACGTTATCCTTCATAACAGGACACAAGATGGTAATTAACATATCTGTCAGCAAATCAATACTGCAATTTGGGTTCATTTATATATATATATATATATATATATTGCCAGAATACAAGATATATTCAATACAAAAAGGGATCCGCGTTAAGGTTTTTAGGCAGCAATGCTCGCACTCTAGTCCAATATATTCTTAAGGAAAATGGTCAAGAATAGCAATCATATATGTGTACAAACAATTGATCTTCACACAAAGATAAGACAAAAGGAAAAGAGGATTTTTTTTTAATTTTTAAATTTAGGTATACTCCAAATTAAGACCGAGGCAGGAATCGGTGAAAGTCAAACTGAGCTTCATAATAAAATTTTTAAGGATAACATGAAATTTATAATATAATTGGAGTAAGGTAATGTTGTCATCTCTTGTACTAATGTCTTTTCTTTGTTTTTTTTTTTTGGGGGGGGGGGGGGGGGGGGGGTCGGTAAGTGAAGCTATGTTCAAAATAATGGAAATACAGATAATAGATAGCAAGTGTACTCTATGTCAAGTTTAACTATACAACTGGAGAAAACTTATAGGGATTGCTGCAAAATACTTAAAATGAGACCAATTTCAAGGATGTGCATCATGTTTGTTAAATATACACAAACTGATTTCCTTTGGCAAGACTCATAAATTTATGCAAAGATGCAAAGTGGTTAATTTGTAATCTAAAGCTAAACCAATTAATTTGATGACTTTTTCTAACTGATTACAAGGAAAGTAATGAATGTTTTTTGGTCCTCGTTGTTCATGTAGGTAAGACTATTGTTGAACTTTCTTTTGGCTGGTGCTGGATAAGCACAAGCATTTTTGACTATTTAAGACCTGCTGATCCACCAAACTTTATCAGTGCAAGTGTGTAACTGTTCTCTGAGAGAAAACATGGCAAACCTTCTTTCTAGTTGGTCTTCCGACCTGGATTCCTTGCCGGAAAAATACATTGTACCTGAAGAGAAAAGGCCAGGAGCATTACTTGCTCCAGTAAGCAAGGACATACCAGCGATTGATCTCAGTGAGGGAGATCGAGCCAGTATAATTCAGAAAATAATGATAGCTAGTCAAGAGTTTGGCTTTTTTCAGGTTTCTATCCGACATTAACATTTTCGAAACATGAACTTGTGATTGTACTTGAAACCTTCCTAACTGGTATGATGTATGATTATGAAACAGGTGATCAACCATGGAGTGTCGGAAAAGTTGATGATTGATGCTGTGAATGTGGGAAAAGAATTCTTTTCCATGCCTGCTGAGGAAATGGAGAATTTTGCTGCTAAGGATCCACGAAAGGGATGCAAAGTTTACACAGGTTCTGGAAATTATGGATCTGATGATTTCGGATTGTGGAGGGATACTCTGCAACACCCTTGCCATCCACTTGAGAAATGGACTAATATCTTTCCTGATAAGCCAGCAGGATACCGGTACACAATTAATCATGATATCCTTTTCTTCTGTTGAATATTCGCCCAGATAAGATATTTCATGACGAGAAATCCTATTTTTGTTAATATTAAAAAATACAGCTTTGTAAGCCATTATCTTCTATAGATGAGGAAAATGTATGTGTTATATTGATCAAGAAGGCCATTTCCTGGCTTCTTTTATCTCCTTTCATTTACAGACAATTTTAACTGGTTTTACTTTATTTTTCTGGACAAAATGGATTAAGTTTTCAATTTTTCAGGGGGACCATAGGTCCATATACAGTTGAGGTGAGAAAGCTGGGTATCAGAATTCTGGATATGATCTATGAAGGACTAGGATTGACCGAGGAAAATTATGACTACCATGATTTGCTCCTGATGATTCACAACTACCCGGCATGTCCAGATCCTAGCTCAGCCTTGGGAGTTTCTGGACACCGTGATGCTAACCTCATAACCATAATTCAGCAGGATATTTATGGTCTGCAACTATTTAAGGATGGCCAATGGATTGGTGTGGAACCTCTTCCAAATGCTTTTGGCATCCCTATAAGTTTTTCAATGGAGGTATATATACAAGTCTCCTGACCTATATCTGTATCCAAGTAATCTCTTTTATTCCTAGCTGGTGCAAAGCTCGGATGACAATTTTCTTGATTCATCAGTAAGAAATGAAAGGAGAAAAGACTAAAGGAAAAATGTACAAATGCTTTTGGAGCTGTAAAGACATAGAATTAACTTGAACTACACTTTTATGATGGTACAAATTTCAATACTAATATCTGCGAAATAAGACTATATATGAATCATGAGTCTTTTGCAGGTAATTAGCAATGGAAAGCTAAGAAGCGCAGTGCATCGAGTGGTTACAAATTCAGCTTGTTTTAGGACATCACTTGTAAACTTTTTCAATAGCCCATCTGATAGGTTGATTGAACCTGTAAAGTCACTTGTTAGTCCAAGCAATCCCCCAGCATTCAGAGCATTCCATATGAAGGAGTATCTTGAGGTCCTTTTCGGCAACAACTCAGACAGCGAAGTGACAGCTGAATACTTCAAAATCAAAAGCCAAGCCAGCAAATGATACTGTTGCCTTGTGAGATTTAATCTATACAGCTTTCTGCTTCTTGGAATAGAAAAACTATCTTACTTTGTTGTACTTAAAAAAACATTATCTGTGCAGTCTTTATGTATCTGATTTCATATCAACTGAACTTCAGGCATGAATTCAATTAATCAATATATTTATGGATAGGGATAATTTCGAAAACCTCCCTTGAGGTTTGGGCTATAACTATTTAAAAACCTTCAAGTTTCAGAAATGTCACATACCTTCTTTATCAGTGAGATGGGATCCGTAATCACCTAAAAATGTTTGGATTGGCAAACCACCTTTATTAGTTTAACAATTATTTAGGCAAAAGCATACGGAAGAGAAAAACCAAAATCGCTGCAATAGAATGGCTAGTTTAGCAAATTTTTTTGCACTTAGACCATCTGCTTATTTAGTCTTTTTATGGCAACAATATATCAACTTATCCTTGCTATTCTAATAATTGTTTAGGCAAAGAAAATCTAGAAGAGAAAAATCTGATAAAAACAATGGTTGTTCTAACAGTTAGTTGCACTTAGCTTCCTCCCTCCAGATTTCTTTCTCCTCCAGTGCCAACTTCATATTAAATAATTCGTACTATTCTAAAACTTATGCAGGCAAAAAAAAAAAAAAAAAGGAAGATAAAATACCAAAATTCATAAGAATAGATATTCTACCAACTAATTTCATATCAAAAAAGTGATTTCATATTGCAGCACTAAAAGTTTGGTTTTCTTAATTTTCTCTGGTCATTATTTATTGTGCTGGAAGTTTTTTGCTTTTGTTAATTATTTTAATTGGTAATGTCAACCACAAACTCCGGTGGTAATTTAGTTGTTGGTTATAGTTAGTTTCTTGTATTACAAAACATGTATAACCTAGAAATTAAAAATGCTTAACTATGAATATAGAACTTAAGAGCTTGTTTGTGATCAGTTGATAATAGCGATATAGTAACTAATAAATGATAAAGAAGAACTGCAGAAAAATAAAAAGCAAAAAATGAGAGAGAGAGAGAGAGAGTACAAGACAAAAAGAGAGGAAAAAAAAAGGAAAAATAATTTGACTCACATAGCTTCATCTATGTCTCACATTATCTATGAGTTCGCACCACTTTACACTGCGAAAAGTAATATCAGATATCAAATAACGTCAATAAGCAGCATTTTATACATAAAAAAATAACATGGTTTTATTTATGACTTACATGATTCACGGGTTCACACCATTTCAGAAAAAATGACATGACTTTATTTATAACTGACACAATTTATTAGTTCACGCCACTTTAGAAAAAATGACATGGTTTCATTAACGACTTGTATTATCTATGAGTTCACACCATTGTACACTGTAAAATGTGACATCAGGTAACACCAACAAGTACTATTTTACACTAAAAAAAATTGACGTGACTTCTTTTTTTTTTTTTTTTTTTTTTTGTCGACATAGGAGTGTCCGGGTCAATTCTTACGGAGCCCGACTAATGCCCTGCGACCCGGACCCGACGCCCCAACCCGACCCTAGCACGTTAAGTGCGCGGAGGAATCCAGCAGAGTTGAGGCTCGAACTCGGGACCTCTCGGTCCCTGTGGGAGGAGGCTACCGCTGACGTGACTTCAATTATGACTCAAATAATCCATGAGTTCACACCACATCACATCTTAATAAGTGACAAATGATGCCGCGTAAAGCATGGTCCGTGCTAGAATTTGCCTCAACACTGAGTGCTATATTAAGGTTTCCTTACCTACATGCACAAGCTACATTTGTACTCTGTGTTTCTGGACGGTGAAACACAAAAATAAAGGCATCACCTCTCTCAAGTTGGTCTTCCACCGCGGGATCCTTGCCTGCTAAATATGTTGCCCCTGCAGAAGAAAGGCCAGGGGCTTTTCCTATTCCAATAAGCAATGAAATGCCAGTAATTGATCTTGGAATGCAAATGACCGTACTGATTTATTACAACAAATTATGAAAGCAAAGCAAGTCAAGAATTTGGGCTATTTCAGTCATGTCTTCCTACCAACTCGAGTTTGAATCTCTCCTGGAACATCTGTCTATTGCATAGGCTTGCGTAATGTATCTTACCCCTCCGTATACTTGGCGGGGTTTATCTAGTGCACACTCTTGGATAGCGGCTGCGAGTTTTTTTATCAACAAAAAAAAAGATTTAATTTTTTTGGTAGTATGTAGTATACTATTTTGAAAAAATTAGGAATTAGAAGTATGAATTGGGTTGTATGGCATCTGTGAAATAGGTGATCAACCATGGAGTACCAAGGGAATTAATGATTGAAGCTATAAATATGGGCAAAGAGTTCTTTGGTATGTCCATTGACGAAAACGCTATCTTCTGCAAGAATTCTGCTAAAACTGGAAAAAAGGGATATAGAATGTACACAAGTTCTCCTTCTCTAACTGGAAATGATTTTGAATATTGGAGAGATACTATGCATCACCATCTTCATGCTCTCGAAAGCTGCATCAATTTTTGGCCTTACAGCCTTCAAGATACATGTAACCTTAATTATGTTTTCCTTAGGGTTCGTGGAGTTAAAAAAATTTTAATCATGATATTTCTCATTTTTTTAAACCTTTAGATGAATAATATTGGGCTTCAAAATCATTAATAATAGAATAATTTAATTCAGAAAAATTGTAAAATGTTTTGATATTAATCACATAAATTCGAAAAGTATCAGAACTGATGCCCTTAAAATAACAAATCCAATTAACCTATCAGTATTGACGTCCATAGTAAATCCATAGCGTCACATAAATCTAAGAAAGTTTTTTCGTCAAACTTATTAATTTGCAGTATATTTGAATAATCAGTTAACAAAATTTAATCTATTTCCACAGTGGATGAATTACTAAAATTGGTCTTCTATGCATCTGTGTGCATAGTCATGAACATACAAGTATATATATTTAAGCATATTTATGAACTAAAATACACAATTAATTATAGAAAAACATTTAGAAATGTAATTTAAATAATATAATTCTATCCATGATAAGTTGCAAAACAAGCCTATACAACTTTAAGTATAAGAATAAAAATATGTTTTAAATAAAATATTTTATTTTACTTAATTGGTTAAACCAAAACCAAAATTCAAAGTTACCATTAAATAAAATTACCAAATTGTAATATTAAATAATCTACTCTAATTGTACGGTTAAATATGTAACATGTGTTATGTGTGTAATGTTTAAATCAACATTCATATAAGAAAATAGTTGAAGGCGAAACTGTAATATATATTCATATTTCCGTCCTTCATTAAGAATTATGCAAATTTCAAGTCTCCTTCCTTTTGTTTGAAAAAAAAAAAATAGAGGTTAGGACCATGGAGATTTGATAAAAAGTAAATTTAGTTTTGTTGGCTGGTTTAGATTTTCCTATCTATGTAGAGACTTCCACGATTGATATGTACTCGAAATGTGATACTATTTCATATCACAGGGGTGAGGAAGCTTTACTATTTAGCTACAAGTCTGCATCTTGAGATTTTTCTCTCGTTTCCAATTCATAACAGTAGATATCACCGAGCTCTCGCCGTTCTTCGACGATTCGGTGTATTCTCGGTGACATGTATCCGAGTTAGTTGCAGTAACGATGCGGGTAATGGTATCATATCATTAGGCCCCATCAATCATGAATCGAACCTTGCTCCTGCAATGGTACGCAAAATCAGCCGGAGCTAACTTCCGCACCTTTCCACAAAAGCAATGACAAAAAGACTTCCTTTGAGAGGGCGAATTTCACACTCATACATACTTTGGAGTTGACATGAAAGTATATAAAATTTTTGATGAGGCAAACAATTCTACTTATAAATGATATTATTGAAAACTTTCATAATATTAGGGGAGAAAAACATAAATTTGTATTGGGGAGATGCCTTGCACAAAAGTTGTTTCTAGTGAAATGATGGACTAAAGTCACTAAACATTGCAACTCCATGTCCCAGTGATGTAGAATCCCATATATGGATCAGATCAGATATAAAGCAAGAACCCTTTTCCAATTGAAGAAACTTCACACCCCCCTTCATATATATTCGAGTTTTAGAGAAGTAATTTTGTTGCTTGTGACCAATTAATGCATGAATATTTAACAAGTTCTACAATCGATCTATTATTATTATTCTCTAATTTTTTTAAGAAATTAAAAATATGAAGGATTGAATTTAATTCTAAGAAACGTGAAAGACCAATTACATTGTTTTGCAACGGAGAATAGGCAACAAAGTGGGAAGAGGAGGAATGGTGTTATCTCTTTTTTGTCACCTTTTGTGCTTCCTCTTAGTCCCTCGTAGCAAAAGATAGAAAAGAACCATTTCCCCACTTCAGATTTGTAGGCCCAAAAAAATAGGATTAATCTTTCTTTGGTTATACACTGTCAGCATTGGGTTGGATGAATGATAATTATACAAAATTTAAATTTACAATTCAACTTTTGCACACAAGTCATGGATCTAATAGTGATAATATGTACACTATCAATATATATAAGATTTATTCAATAAAATATCTAATAATTGCTAGTGATTACTATCTTCCAAAAGAAAATAATAATAATAAGACTCATATTTACAAGCCAATAAGTCATTCAATATGTCATTTATATCTTGTTGAATTTGTTTTCTTTTAATTTGCAAATACATAAGTGTGCCTTTTCCGCTGGTACTAATAAAAGGTGGAAAACTTTGCCTAAAAAGATTTAATTCTCAGCGCAATTAGTGGACCATACAAGGTGGAAATGTCAAGGCTGCCAGGCTGGGCTTGAGACTTTTGGACCTGATGTAAGAATGTTTCAGCAACAGAGACAAACAAAATACGAGGAACATCAGTCAACAATTTCGAATTCTCGGGGGAATATTTGGACGGACACGGTGGACTTGACAAAGCTGGGCTTGATAATTTGAACCTGATCTAAGAAGGCTTCAACAACAAAAACAAAGAATTTGGGAAACAAATAGATTTAAGACTCGCAATCAACTTTTCGAATTGGCCCAAGTCTAGCGTTGGCTTTAGGTGAACACCGTATTTTCATTTCATTTTGACTGCAAGGGATAAAATCTAGTTGTGCATTGGTGAATGTCAACGAGTTTCAGTCTATTGTTTCATCTTATTAATTTGATGGGAGGGGTTAAATTCACACTTCTACACATTCAATTCACACACTACACACTTATTAAACAATTGCAAGGCCTTAACTTTTGTACATTAGATCAACACTTTTTATAGTATTTAATTATCTTTCTAGAGGGAATAGTAATATCATTTCTACAGAAAAATTTCATACACAATTCTTTATTTAAGTCGTATATAGAAATTTCTTTTCTTGTTTCTCTCATTCCAACATTTATGTTGTTCTAAAGTTGTTTTAATTTTTTTCTTCCCTCTTATGACCTACTATCTTTCTTTTATTAAACTTTCTTTAAAACTTGCATGTAACCAAATGGTAAATATTAGTATGAAATCAATGTGATTGCATATTTCACCTTGGAACTTGATTGATTTTAATTTTATGGAATTGAAATATATGAACATTTCTATTTACATGCTTATTAGTAATTGAAAATTTTGGATTACTATATTAAATTTTAAATTGGTAAACATTCCTAAAGCCTTGTAAAATTTTTTAATATATTTTCTTTTTCAATGTAGTCATTTATTTTTCCTATTTTTATTATAAAAATATATGCTTCTTGAAACTACAAGAATCATAAAATAAACTTAAAACCTAAGGACATAAATGGCTAATAAGTGTACAAGGTATGGATTTTGAATGGAAGGGCATGGATTTAACTCTCCTTTAATTTGATTATCTTCAAAAAAGAGGCATAAATGTAGGGTTAACAGCCAAATGAGGCAAAGTACAGAGATACATTTAACACAAATTGTGAAATTAAATTATACCCTACAGTGTCATTGAAAGTGTCATGCTTTCATTTTTTGTTTGTCCGAAAATATTAGTCACTTATCCAATATAGCAAAACTTCCGCTTTGATTTTCAAGTTCTACCTTTTGTTGTTACTATTAATTATTTATTGTGTACTTGAAATTTCAAAATCAAAACATCAACTCGTAATGTGTGTCAATTGCACGGCCAACCATGGAGCATGCACATTGTGTGTGTGTGTCCTTGGCGCTCCATGATAGATTCAAATATCCATAAAGATAATAAACGATTGTGGGCCATCCATGTCATACTTGTCTTGAAAACATTTACTACTTCCGTCCCATTAAGAGTGTTATACTTTTTATTTTAAGATTTTTCAAAACAACTGTTATGTTAGAAAAGTCAAAACACATTTTAGTGTCTCTTTTCAATATAATCCTTCTTTCTAATCATATACATGTTACCATTCAAATTTAAAATTTGAATTTGTAGGGGTAAAATTGAAAAAAGAAGCACAAACATCACAATCAAACTACTACTTTTAAAAAATTGGATTCACCAAACATGACTAAATAAATGGGATGAAGGGAGTAGATTCCATTCCATTAAATGGTGCTTGGAGTGGGCAAAATTAGAAAGAAGAAAAATTACCCCTACTACAGCTATTGTGCATAAAAATCATGGTTGGATTCCCCATTTTCTAAAAAATAGTTTTTCACAATGTTACAGTAATATACTCCCAAAAACTCTTCCAAAAAACAACTATTTATACATGCTTCAAGTACAACTAACAGAACAATAAACAACAAATAAAAAAAAAAAAACACCCACCCCACCCATCACCTTCCTTCTTCTTCCTCTTTCTTTCTTCTTTTTCTTTCTCTTTCCCCATCATTTCTCCTCTCTTTCCCCCTCCTTCTTCTCTCTCTTGAAATTTGAGTGTTAAGTATGGTAAATTGGGAGCCACTGACTTGCAAACAAATGGAGATTTTGATTCTAACATGGTTTTAAAAGGTTTAATAAGAGGAGAAAAAACTGATCGAAAAAGATACTTAGAGAAATAAATGAATGCAAGCTAAGTAATAAGATGATCCGATATATAAATGATGAACAATGATTGGAAATTAATTTATTTACCATAAGATCATGGAGATGGGATCTTTCTTTTAGATCATAATTGTATTTCAAACAAATTTTACTTTGAAAAAATATCTTACAATTCTATGCCAACACTAAAGTTTCCAAATGAAAAATTAGATAAATTATATATATATATATATCTTGTAATACTTAATTGTAGAAAATCAATTTTGGTAAAGTAAATTGTGTTGTTCATTAGCGAACCTAATAGAAGAGCCCTTTTCCAACAATGAAAGTTGATTCTAGTCATAGAATGACTTTATTGTCGTACAATGTTGAACATTCTTATCTAAGTCCTTCAAGTAATTAACACCTCAATTCTGGCTTTGAGTTGGAACATGTGTTTGGGTCATTATCTAGAATAAAACAAATACAGAGGTAAAAGAGTGATAATTAAATGTTGGTAAAGAAATGGTGAGGGAAAGAATAGTACAAGTTCTTTTTGGCATGGTAGAAGAAGCTGCCCATTTAAATAAATAATCACTATGGAACGGTTGTAATTACCTTATTTGAAGGCATTCTCAAGCATATTCTAGAGGTAACGGCATAACCATTGAAACCCTCTCCATTTATGCCATAAGAAAAGAGCCTAAAAAGGTTTTAAAACTAAATAGTTGACTTAGTTAATAGAGAATCATAATTCTATAATCCATGACTTACCTTTTACTATCAGCACTTAATGCATTTTCACACAAGAATTATTAGGTCACCAATGCACCAATGACAATCCTTGGTACCGTAAAATAAAACAACCATGCTTTTATCCCATCATTTGTTAATGCGAAAAATACAAACGCAAAGCATTAATCAGAAAAAGATGAAGAAAGAAGAAGAATAAACTTAACCAAGTGCAAAACATTACAACACATGAAAAAAGAAAGTCATTAATGGTAAGAAGTAGGATCTTCTTTTAGATGAGCACATAACGAGTATGTTGGGGCACCATGATATTCAAATGTACGTTGCTTGGAGCCGGGTGATAGTGTTCGACATTTGACAAAAAAGTAAAGAGATAATTTGCCTATTTTCTCTAACTAGTAAACTATTGGAGCTTAATTTTTTTTTTAATATTTGGACCTGCAAGAGTTTGTCCTCTCAATCGATTGCCAGAAGAATTTGATTATATGGTGAAGAGAATGCAGGATCAGGTACACATCCCAAGTGAGCATCCATCTGCATAGTTAAAATCAATGTCAGAAGCTAACCACATTTAGAAAATCAAAAAGAGAGAAGACAATAGATATTTTATACCTCCCAACTGTTTTTCAAAGTAATTAATTACTAATAGCATAATACAACTACACTATGTGTTTTTGAGTAGGCAAAACCTTTTATAGTACAAAATAAATATGCGGACCTCAGATATTAGAAAGGAAGTTTGTTTCCTACATATGAACCAAAAATTAAACCATATGGGCTCCATAAAAGCACGATAAACTAACATGTGTGAATTTCGATCGAAATCATTTTCTATTGAAAGTGTATTGTTTATTGCAAGAGAACTTGGATCACTTCATTATGAAGGATCATTAATTGATTCATTTGCCAAAAGTACGATCAATAATTGATTTATTTGCCAAGAAAGGAGAAAAACCTCTATTTTCCAATTTATAAATGCACTTTGAAAAAATATTACTTCAAATGTTTTACATCACCATTGAAGTTTCCAAGAAAATTAGATCAATAGATGAAAATTAATATGTAACTTGTGCTTTGTGTGTATGTGTGTGTGTCTATATATGTACACACAAAAATTAATTTTTGTAAAGTAACATGTGTTGTATATCACTTAGCCTTGTAGGTGACTCCTTTCAAAAGATGAAAGTCCATGCAAAACATATTAATTTTAGCCATTTAAAATGATGAATTGAAGCCCACAGGACATGCAAGATAGTGCATTATTGAATGAAGACCACGTGATAGGCATGAGAGTGCAATTTCAAGTAGAGCTCACGTGATATGCACGAGAACATTTTTGTCCTATTATTACACTATGAAATTAATTGAAATATTTTGGATAACCTTGAATTTTCAGGTGACTTCCTAGCATATTGTAATTCTCTAAAAAAAATTTGATTGCCTTATTCTTTTTCTCAAAAATAACGAAGCAACTTCTAGAACAGTGACTTTAAAGTTCATTTCAAGTAGGTAGACTTCTGTGAGGACAAAACTGTGCTTTGTGATATTAGAGGGTAATTACATTTAGCACCTTATAATTTGACATTAGATATATTACAAAGGAAAAATTAAACCTTTACCCAAACAGATTAGTGATAAATAGAAAATGATAAACATTTGAAAGAGGAAGAAAGCTAGTATTGACTTGAACAAAAAAGTCAGGACAAAAAATGAAACTGCAAAAACATATCCCAAGAAAAATTGATGCAAGCAAGCTAAAGAAGATTCCTAAGATGAAGAAAGAAAGAGAAGGAAAGAAAAATATAGGCAAATCAAGAAAGTCTCCAAAGACTCTAGAGTTTGGTCTCCAAATTTCAAAACTTCGTGCTTTGGAAACGTTATCTTTGAATCTTGTAATGTATGAGGAAATAACTTTATGTGAAGAGGGAAAATGCAAATGGTTCACCAAAATTTTGAACAAGCAAGAACTTCATGTAGAAAGATTTTGGATTTTGATATGGCAGATGATAAGTGACTAATTTACGTAATAATTGTATGATATTTTATATTATTTTTAGTCACTTTAGTTATATTATTGGTAGAATATGAATCATTTTGGCTATAATTGGTGAAAAATGCTTTTAAGTGATTAAATGAGGTTTTTATCATTTTTTACTTGGATTTTGTGTATTTTGACAGTTTTGACACATTTTCGTATTTCGGCTATAACTTGAGCTACAATGATCGGATTAAGATGATTCTTGAACCAATTTGAAGATAAGAGATATATCTACAACTTTGGTGAAGACATCTAAATCCAGTTTGAAGGTTTTCCAGGTCAAAATGCCGAATTACAATAGCAAATTTCTACTGGTCGAAACTGGAACAGGGCAATGAGCAGGTAAGGGTATTTCGGTCATTTCTCAGCCTACACAGATCCAAATGAGATGATTCTTGATGCATTGGAAAGCTAACTCAAAGGGATACAATTTTTATGTTTTGGTCAAGAGCTAAATCAGCTTTTATCATCAAGAAAAGTTCAGTGGAAGTTGATGCAAAATCGGAGCAGAGCTGGAAATTGAACCAGAAGTGACCAAATGGTCACTGTAGCAATCCGGCCGGAATTTGGCCGGATTTGTGGCCGGATTCCTGGCCGGATTGTGGTCAGAAAAGGCTGCTCTGTATGCATAAAACTCAATTTCACCTCCACCAACTCACATTGGATGCTAGACATGTGAGAAACATTCCCAGCTGTAAAAGGGAGATGTAATCCTCATTTCTTGACCACCTTTCATCATAAAAGAGCCAAATTCATTGCAAGAGGGAGATTGGAGTCCATAGCAGAAAAATAGAAGAGAGCTACGGGAGAAAGCTTGAAGCTGCAGAAATGTAGCTCTTTCATCTCCCTAGTGTTAGTTTAGCTTAGTATAGAGTAGTGTAGCTTTTCCATTCTTGTTTATTATCTAGATTAGGATGAAGATGGAGGATGAAGAAGGCAAGGAAGAAAGCTCATGTGACAAGGGTTGTATTCCTTCCAAACTCTTTATCTTTTGTATTTGATTCCAAGTTTAGTTAATATACAAGTTCTGGATTTTGTGTTCATTATGTGTTTCTAAAGTTTAAGCCTTGGGTTTGGTTGACCTTTCTATAATTGTTAGTGTTTATTATTTGGTTATTTGACTGCTATGATTTGAGCAAGTTATTTAGCACTTTGGCTCTTTAAATCATGATTAATCTGGTACCATTGATTGTGATTATTTAAGGTGTTGTTTCTGCAATGAAAATTGAGATTTAACACTAGTTCAAGAAGTGCTAAACATAGGGAGTACACTCACGAAAGTAGAGGTGCACTTATGTGGTTTTTAGTGATTCATTTCATGTAATTTCATTGAAGAAATGAACTTGTAGCTAATTTCATAACCATGAAAATAGGTATGGATTAGTTATGAGTATAATTGATTCACTACGAAAGTAGGATTCAAATGCATAAGGAAATTACACCATAACTAGCCTAGATGTAGTAATTAATGATCCAAATATAGCACTTGCATGAGTAGTTAGGGATACCACAACCTAAGGAGCTTTCATTTGTTATTTTGTATAATTTCAGTAGGTTAAATTTGTTATAATTCATTGATAGTCTAAATAATAGAGAAGCTTTAGTAATACCGGTAATTGTTCACTCTTCCTTGTGGGATCGACCCTTAATACCCTATACTCGCTCACGATTCGTATACTTGCGATAAATCGCGTGTGGGGTATTTAGGAGTTTATAAATGTAAAACTTGATTAGGATGAGCTTAATTGTATATGTATACTCCGCGCACGTCAAGTTTTTGGCGCCGTTGCCGGGGAAGATTTGGCAATATCGGTGTGAAGAGCAACTTTATTAGTTTAGACATAATATTAGTTATATTGTGAATGTTATTTTCTGTTATTTTAGTATTTTATATGTGTATGTGTTTTATCACCTAGTCTTCTTACTAATTTTGCTCTTAAGTTGTTTAAAAGCAATTTTAGGTAATGAGGAGGGTAGGTCAATTTGGAGGACAATGCTTGAGAAGTGCAAGATTGGCAATGGATGGTTATGAAGTGCAAAGCTCCTTCAACAGAGGTAACCAAGAATTTACTGAATGTATGTCTTTTGAAGATGGTTTAAGGTGCTTAAAGGCAAAATTTGATGTAATTAAGTTACAAGTTCAAATGGACACCATGATGCATGAAATTGAGCAGAGGAGGAATGTTAATGTTTTTAATTCTTATCATGTGATTTGTGACTTGTGTGGAGGTTGTCATGCTACTAATACATGTATGCAAGCACAAAATGTGGATTATTATGATAAATTAGAGCATTACAATCCTTGTTTTGATCAATATAGTGCTAATTGGAGCAATTCTCCTGCTTATGGTTGGAATAATCAATGTACTTATAGTGATAATTCATATTTTTATGATCACCAACCTGAAAGTGTCCAATATGAATCAAAATCATCTTGGGAGTTGGCAATAGAAAGAGTAGCTAATGATTCTAAGCCATCTTGGGAGTTAGCTTTAGAAAAGCTAGCAAATGCAACTTCCGATCGTTTTGATAGGATTGAAGAAAGAATAGATGAATTAGCTTCTCACTTTGGTCGAATACATGAGCAATTGAGTGCATTGTGTGAAGTTATTTCTTCTAATAATTTGCAAAATGATTCTAGCATGAATCGTGGAAATGTTGTATGTGAAAATGGATTGCATTTGGATGAAAATGATGAATCTCAATTGTGTTTCAATGAGCAAATGTCCATTTCACATGATAATATCTTTGGAACTAACTTTGAGCCTCAAGAGCTGAGTTTTAATGACTCATTTTTCACCCCTCTTGAGGAGTGCAGCGAAAGTATAGGTTCTAAAGGTATTCCTGCCCAAGATACTCTTATGACATGTCCTTTGGTAAGTTCTCAAGTGGTGCATATTCAAGGTAATATCTATGGAACACTTGGGATAGGTAAGTCACTTTCATTTCTCACATCATTAGATCATGTGGCTTTGGCTATAAAGTCACCTTTTAATGATCCACCACGGCTTAAAATGGTGGATTATTCGTTAACTAAGCCTCCTTGAAAAATAAGGTGAACTAGTCAAGCTATTGACTATAAAGAAGCGCTTATTGGGAGGCAACCCAATGTTTGTTTAAGTTTATGTTATTTTGGGGTGATTTTATGTTTAAAGTATGTGTTTGAGTTATTTTGTTATTTTTCATTTGTAGGTATTGGAAATGAAAGCAAAAGTGACCAAATGAGGTGAAAAAGGCGAAGTTTGATCAAGGAACTCAACCCCTCGATTTGAGTAATTGTTGTTTTTGATTTGTTACAAGGGGTTAAAATGCATGTTTTGATCATTTTACATGTGCATGCATTGAGTATTTTAGCAAACAAATGATCTTTGATGCATTTTGGGAAATTGGGGTATCATTTGTAATTATTCAAAAGTTAAATTTCTGCTAAATTTTGCAGCAGAAAACGCGTTTTTCAAAGAAACGCGCCACTGAATCGCGTTTTCATTAAATCGCGTTTTCAATTCTGTGCCTATAATGAATAAAACGCGCCTTCAAAACGCGACAGTAAGTCGCGTTTTCTACCAAGTCGCGTTTTCCAGCCTGTTCAGAAACCAAAAACGCGCCTTCAAATACGCGACTTTAAGTCGCGTTTTCTCACGTAGTCGCGTTTTCAATGCTGCAAATTTTGTGTAGAAACGCGACTTCAAAAACGCACCTTGAGGCGCGTTTTCTTGAGTCGCGTTTTCTGAGCATTTTTTTTTTAAAAAAAAATGCAGCTTCCTTGATTCTCTTTTTCTTCTTTTCCTCATATATTTTCTTGTACCTTGAGTTGCTTATTGTGTATTTTTTTATAGGTACATCACCAAAACAAGGGCTTGAAGTTACGGATCGCCGTTTTGATGTCTTGAGCCTTTGTTATCACTTTTGTTTCTCATTTTCCATTTGTAGGTTTATATCACTAATGGTTATCAAATGGAACTCATGAAGCGATGATGACAAGCGAACAACGTATCTTGAAACTTCATATTCAATCACATCATAGGGGAGTATTACTTTCTTTATCTTGATTTTCCTTTTTACACATTGAGGACAATGTGCATGTTAAGTGTAGGGGGAGAATTGAGATTATATATATTGTATGTGATTGACTTATTAGTTGCAAATGTTGGACTTGTGTTAAAATTCAAAATTTTTCCAAAATCTTGTCCAAAATTGCAAACTTGCCTCAACAATTTTTAAATTTTTTTTCGATTTTATCCAAGGGGTAACAAGTTCCATACCATTAGTAGTTCAAAGTCCTTCTACATTTGAGATAAATATATGTGGTTTAAGCACTTCTTTTCTCATTTAACTTGGAAATGACTATTATGTGATTATAATTTTTGCATTTGTAGGAAAGTATATCTTTTAAAGTGGAGAAAATTATGCCTCTATATTTTTGCATGTTTGATGAAATTTCTTCTCTTTATTGGATTTTATAAGTTAAGTGATAAATATGGTCAATAATTGCAATACTCTTCTCATGATTATGCTTTCGAGGGAATGTTATTATCTTTACTTAAAAAAAAAAATAAATAAATGAAAAAAAAGAAGAAAAAAAAGATCTATTCTACTCCAATGATTCTTGTACTTAGTAACCGGGTGTCTTCATCTAAAAATGTCGACTTTCGCGTAAAACGGTACTTGAATTAAGAGTATGCAAAGCAACTTGAGTATGTGAAGTGTTGAGTAACCGGTGATCTTCATCTAAAAATGTCGATCCTCGCGTAAAAAGATACCTTCACAACTTAAGTAATATTTAGCTATATTATATAAATAAATCCCTCTTTAAAGTTAAATAAGAAGATGATCATGGGTTTAGAAAGCATATTATTGGCCATATGAGTTACTTGCGTATGAAATTGGTTAAGGATGAGAAATTGACTTGAATTTGTTATAATGGTGGTATAATTGGCTCTCCTTTACTCGATATTATGAGTACTTGAACTTAATTGAATAATTGCATAATAGTTATTTACTTTGTTTTGAGGAAATGAAGTTGAAATGCTACATATGTTTATTTTCAAATTTTGGATCATTGTTGGTTTGTATTTTTATTGCTTGAGGACAAGCAATGGTTTAAGTGTGGGGGAGTTTGATAAGTGACTAATTTACGTAATAATTGTATGATATTTTATATTATTTTTAGTCACTTTAGTTATATTATTGGTAGAATATGAATCATTTTGGCTATAATTGGTGAAAAATGCTTTTAAGTGATTAAATGAGGTTTTTATCATTTTTTACTTGGATTTTGTGTATTTTGACAGTTTTGACACATTTTCGTATTTCGGCTATAACTTGAGCTACAATGATCGGATTAAGATGATTCTTGAACCAATTTGAAGATAAGAGATATATCTACAACTTTGGTGAAGACATCTAAATCCAGTTTGAAGGTTTTCCAGGTCAAAATGCCGAATTACAATAGCAAATTTCTACTGGTCGAAACTGGAACAGGGCAATGAGCAGGTAAGGGTATTTCGGTCATTTCTCAGCCTACACAGATCCAAATGAGATGATTCTTGATGCATTGGAAAGCTAACTCAAAGGGATACAATTTTTATGTTTTGGTCAAGAGCTAAATCAGCTTTTATCATCAAGAAAAGTTCAGTGGAAATTGATGCAAAATCGGAGCAGAGCTGGAAATTGAATCAGAAGTGACCAAATGGTCACTGTAGCAATCCGGCCGGAATGTGGCCGGATTTGTGGCCGGATTCCTGGCCGGATTGTGGTCAGAAAAGGCTGCTCTGTATGCATAAAACTCAATTTCACCTCCACCAACTCACATTGGATGCTAGACATGTGAGAAACATTCCCAGCTGTAAAAGGGAGATGTAATCCTCATTTCTTGACCACCTTTCATCATAAAAGAGCCAAATTCATTGCAAAAAGAGGAGATGGGGAGTTCATAGCAGAAAAATAGAGAGACATACGGGAGAAGCTTGAAGTTGCAGAAATGTAGCTCTTTCATCTCCCTAGTGTTAGTTTAGCTTAGTATAGAGTAGTGTAGCTTTTCCATTCTTGTTTATTATCTAGATTAGGATGAAGATGGAGGATGAAGAAGGCAAGGAAGAAAGCTCATGTGACAAGGGTTGTATTCCTTCCAAACTCTTTATCTTTTGTATTTGATTCCAAGTTTAGTTAATATACAAGTTCTGGATTTTGTGTTCATTATGTGTTTCTAAAGTTTATACCTTGGGTTTGGTTGAACTTTCTATGATTGTTAGTGTTAATTGTTTGGTTATTTGATTGCTACGATTTGAGCAAGTTATTTAGCACTTTGGCTCTTTAAATCATGATTAATCTGGTACCATTGATTGTGATTATCTAAGGTGTTGTTTCTGCAATGAAAATTGAGATTTAACACTAGTTCAAGAAGTGCTAAACATAGGGAGTACACTCACGAAAGTAGAGGTGCACTTATGTGGTTTTTAGTGATTCATTTCATGTAATTTCATTGAAGAAATGAACTTGTAGCTAATTTCATAACCATGAGAATAGGTATGGATTAGTTATAAGTATAATTGATTCACTACGAAAGTAGGATTCAAATGCATAAGGAAATTACACCATAACTAGCCTAGATGTAGTAATTAATGATCCAAATATAGCACTTGCATGAGTAGTTAGGGATACCACAACCTAAGGAGCTTTCATTTGTTATTTTGTATAATTTCAGTAGGTTAAATTTGTTATAATTCATTGATAGTCTAAATAATAGAGAAGCTTTAGTAATACCGGTAATTGTTCACTCTTCCTTGTGGGATCGACCCTTAATACCCTATACTCGCTCACGATTCGTATACTTGCGATAAATCGCGTGTGGGGTATTTAGGAGTTTATAAATGTAAAACTTGATTAGGATGAGCTTAATTGTATATGTATACTCCGCGCACGTCAGCAGATAGGGTAGAAGAAATGGAGAATGATGAGAAATTTGATATGCACAGGAATGATAATGCTGCTAATATCAATGATATTGCATTGCCTAACCTACTGCTCAAAGGGGAATGTATCAAAAATTTGTTCGTACATATCAATGTCGCATGTGTGGAAATAGTGAGAACAAGTCTATTTTCAGCTTCTTATTGCTTACTTTAGAATCAGAATGAGAAATTCAGTATTTTTGTTCATAGGAAAAATTTTAAGAATATGAAAAATTTGATTGTTCATCAATGGGATGTCAAATCCTTACCAATCTTACACCAAAAGATATATTTAAGATAAAAATTTTAAGAATATGCAATAAAGTTTTTTTTTTAAGAATATTTCTCAAAACACCTAATCAGCATGAATCCTTTGTTTGAATAACTTAGTTTACCACTTGCTTGTACATCGATGGTGCATATTATTTGGTAAATATATATGCACTTGACATTCTATTATGGAGTATACATTTGATAAATAATATAACATAAGTTGTTTGTGATTACTTATGAGCTAATTAGATGGTTGAGGGGGTAGCTTACATGAATATTTAGTTGATGGTTATACATTGGACCAATCTAATTTTCAAGAGTTAACATGTCTTACTGTTAAATGATATTAAGTTTTGAGTAATATTGAATGAAAAAGTCATTGTTTGTATTAAATATGTGCGCACTAATTAGTATTCGTTGCACATTTCTTCAATTTTCATTTTCTAGGTATTCAAATCATCAATTCATTTCTAGTTAAATTAGAGATCAATTAAAGCTTATCAATAACAAACAAGTTAATTAGATTCTTATGCTATGTTAGAAAGCTTATAAACCATCCATAATTGATGTCTGATAAAATTTTGATTATCCAAATGACCTAAAACTCGGGATTGTAGATTCATTTACACTCATACTACCAGATTAGTTTGTTCAATAAACTTTTTTGGGGTGAAAATGTAGTAAAATTACTTAGAAAAAAAACCAATCTAGAAGCAGCACCTAATGTAAAAGAATTCTACCATGCTAACTATTATTCAAAGAAATTTTTAGTTATGTGAAAAATATGGACCAATTTGTGCATATTTAATAATTAACTAAGTCAAGGCAAAATTCATCCTTCTGATGATATTAACTTTTCTTTGAGGAGAAAACGACAAAAGTGTATGTAACAGCTGCCTAAAATCATCCCTCTTTTAACTTTTGTTCTTTACATACTTATATTTATTTGACGTTTAGCCCCACAAAAACATTAAATTCATGCATTTGCTTCTTGTAGTCGTTGTATTCAATAGCAATTTTTGAAACATTTTGTAAAACTAAATGTTGTGAGGTTCATTCAAGTAGCAAGCGATTTGGTTAAATCATACGCCATTACTAGGGATTCATAGTGTACATACCTAGTGCAGGAAGCATTCTTTGGCACATCATCAACCTTAATCTTCTACTTGTGATCCTCGTTTTTAAATCTTTTTAATTACTCTTTACCTAGATGAACTAGCACCTTTTCTGAATTCATATCTCTTGACTTGCCGTTCACCTTCAGATATATGCAGTCATGGGAAATCATCTTAATCTTGACACCCTTTGCCAACCTTGATGCTTTCTATATAGCAGATAGTTGACAAAGAAAATATTTGTCATGGGTTCCTCTTAATTCCTCCAGAACATTACCCCTATTGATAAGATAGAAAGAATCAAAAGTATAGATGCACTACACATAAACCAATTGTAACCACAATTTTACATGAGGTGTGAAATGAGCTTAATTTTTTTCATTTTTCTTGAGTTGAATTATTTTTTTAGGAGATAGAAACATATAGTCGCTTACATAAGATCATAAATTAAACTGGTTATTTTTCCACTGTGAATAATAAATTAAAGATCAAATCAATTTAAAGATCAAATCAATTTATTTTCACTTTAATATTTTCACGATTTTTGCACAAAGATACTTATGTGTATGCCTTAAGTTTTTTCTGGCTCCATGTTAGAGAATTCAGTAACTTTCAAAGAGAATAACTTTACTGACTAGGGAGGAAGGCAAGACAAATGGTCCAAGCAACTGGTTATAAATACTAAGGCTCCTAGAAACATACAGAGGAGACTATACTTTATTGTGATGGTGAATTTTTGACACGAAGGTAGAATAGATTACCTCTGTTGAAGGCTGACTCATTGGTACCAAATCGTACGGTTGGTAGGACAGGGAACAACCGAGCCCAAGTGCTTGATATTGTTATTGTCATTCCATCTATTACGAACCAAAACAAGCTCCTTTCAAAGCTAGTAAGACCAATAACTACTCTTTCCACATTTCTTTCTAGTTTTCATTCTCAAAATATTGAAATCTTGGATTCGTTACTAGCTAGA
The DNA here is from genome assembly GCF_003713205.1 of Coffea eugenioides. Lineage (NCBI taxonomy): Eukaryota > Viridiplantae > Streptophyta > Magnoliopsida > Gentianales > Rubiaceae > Coffea > Coffea eugenioides. Next base: position 37,275,309 of record NC_040035.1, on the reverse strand, counting down.
CTGGAAATCAGCAAAACCGTTTGGGCTCAAAATCAAGTTAATGAGATTGATAGTTTTCTTAAGTAAGCTTTTAAGCCCTTTCTATAATTGATGTTTACTAAAATTTTGACGGTCAAGATACACTAAAAATCGAGATTATAGATTTACAAGGTGTGTGGATAAACAACTATGAGAAGGTTGCTGCAATAAACATGTTTTAGGTGAAAAGATAATAAAGTTACATACGGATGGAATAAACCACTAGACACAGTACCATGGAAAGCAAATTTACCATGCTAAACAATATTTGCAAAATTTTTTAGTTATGCCAAAATAAATTAGACTTACTTGCGCACATGCATTTAATAAGTACCAATACTCGATTAAAATTTTTTTTGACTATCCAACAACATAAGTTCTCTTAGCGGATGAATGCGATAACATGTTCATAAGGATTGCTTAAAATCCCCCCTGTAGACACCAAATTTTGAATAATTTTATGTGGCATCTATTTCATGATTTTCATTTTAGATTGCTTGCATTCGTTGTTTACTTTTAGTTTTAATTTTTAGTCTTAGCTTTTAAGTTTAAAGTTAGCGTAGAGTTTTTAGAAAAAAAGGGAAAAACATCAAAAATATGTTATAGTCATTTTATTTTTATTCAATGCTTTCTTGAAAAGAAAAATTCAAAAAATAGGCTTTAGTTAGATCGGAAAAATGAAAAAAAGAGAAAAAGGAAAAAGGAAAATTTGTTCACAAAAATATGTTTATTTATTTAAATTCAATCTTTGGGCACTTTAGTTACTTTTATTAAGTTATTTTGGGGAAAATGAAAAAAATGAAACAAAAAGAGATGGAAAAATGGTCATTTTTGTTGTTTTTAGTTGTTCAGTTTTTAAATTATTTTCATTATTATTATTATTATTACTTGGTTTTTGGCAATTTGTTATTATTATTATTTATATTTTATCATTTCTGTGTTTTATTAAGTCGAAAGTTGTAAAAAAAAAAAAAAAAAAAAAAAAAAAAAAAAAAAAAAGAGAGATATGCGGCAACAAGCTGCGTTTTTCGCAGCTTGCAAAGAAATGTTCGGCAGCTCCTTGGGCTGCAAATATAGAAGAGCTGGCTTGAAGTTTAGGGTTATTGGGATATAAAAGGAATGATCTAAGGGCAGCCGCAAAGGGGGAGGGAGAGAGAGAGAGTTAAACGGCAAAAGGAAAAACACAAAAAACAGCAAAGGAGAAAAAGAAAGGGAGGGATCGAGAGTTGAGGGTTTGGTCTGAGAGAGGGCAGCAGCCAAAAGGGAGGAAGGAACCCACGAAAAGAGACCAGGTGATGGGCTGAGCAAGAAAAAGAGAAAGCGAGAGGGTGAGATAGAGAATTAAAGTGAGAAGAGAGGCATCGGGTGCTGTTCTTCCAGCAATAAAGCAGCAACTGGAGCTGATGCTCCTCGCGAAGCTTTCACCATTTTCACTCTGCCATCGTTACCCGTGAGCTTCACCGTGAGTCAAGAGCAAGAAGAGGCAAAGGGCGGCTGGATTTTGAGGGAACCACGGTGCAAGGCTGCGAAGGAAAACGCAAAAAAGGTCTGTCCAAGCACCACAGTCCGCATCTGTCGCTGCTTGCTGTCCTCATCGTTCTTGAGAGCTGCAACCTGGGTTTCATATTTGGTGGAGCTCATATTCTTGCGGACAGTCATCTTAGGTTTCAACCTTACAAGGTGGTCAGGTAAATATAACTCACGCCCCTGCTGATTCAACGTGTTTCTCACAAAATTCGTACCTACGATACATGAGCAAATCAGATTTAGGTCGCCAGTCCTGTTGAGTTATTTTCTTCCCTGTCCCATGCTGAATTTCATACAATTCCCTGGTCGAATGCTTCTTGTTTTATTGATGAATTTCTGATGTCGGATGATGTAAATAAAACCATGAGTTACATGATCTTGTTAGATGAACAAAACCAGAAAACTGTAGAAAGCCCTCGGCTTTATGATTCTCATTATGTCCGGATCCTAATGCTCCCTTGGTTGCTGCTTCTTTTTGTGTTTTTGCGATGTTAATGATGGGTTTAGCAGTGAAAGGCTCAGATAACACGGTGTTTGTTTGGTTTGGAAATGGGTTGGGAATTTCTGGCTTCGCCTTTTGCATATTGAGCAGCCAGATCACGCTACATTGTGGCATTTTGTGTCCAAGAGTTTTTGTTAGATGCCTCCACTTTTCCTTCGCCTCACTTTTTCTCATTGCTGGTCTTGGACAAGTTGGAAACTGCATTTAATCATTTCTTTGATATGTTTGAATTGTATAAGAAACTAAAGGCTGCTGCATTTTCTTCATCGTTTCTTTCTCCAAGCAATCCGCAGGGCCGAACTTCCTATTGTATGCTCAGACACCAAGCTCCAATGGGTTTTTGTTTGGATCAAAGTCGTGATGCTTGGGTGAATTTGTTTTGTTCGAAGTTGTGTTTTGGGGCTAAAATCTGTGCTTGGAAATCGAAAACTAGTGTCTAGTTTGTTGTAGAAATCCCCTAGCAGCTGCCGAGAACTTTTGCTGCATTTTTTTTCCCTCTCTTGCTGATCTTTCCGTGGCTGCTATCTGAGTTTTTACTTCAGCTGCATGCTTAATTGTTTTTTGAAGGGAGAAAATGGAAGGTTGGGTGTTGGGTTTGAGTGTTTAAACATCTAAGATGCGTGAGCTGAAAAAATGGGAAAGCCACGGCTGGAAAAGAGAATTGCAGAAAGTGTTCATTGCAGAATTTGGTTTCCTCGTATGCATGCATGTATTAATTCTTCAAAATTGCCCCTTAACTCCCTTAAGTTCCTCCTTGACCCACTATGACCCAGAAATTGGAAGGATTAATCAATTTAGCCCATGAGATTTTGCAGCAATGCTACAAAGACCCGTTTGCCTTTCAATCGTTTGCATCCAAGTTTTAAAGTGTTTGCAATCTGAGCTATTACTTGCTTTTGTCTTTGCCCTTTGAAGTTCTTGAAAGTGTTTCATTAAGCTTGAGTGCTTTGTTAATATTTGCAATTTGGTCCTTGATGGCTTTAATTTTACAACTTCATTGCTTGTTTGTTTCGATTAATTAATATGCTTTGTTTCAATTGAATTTAAATCATAACTTTAGGGACTTTATGGCTAAGTGAGCTTTGTTTTGCCCATTTCCTTTAATTTTTCTTAAATAAAGTGGTGCCTTGACCTTTTTATTATTTTGGAGGGTAATTGAATAATTTCACCTCATTGGGGCGTCAAATCGAGGGAGGTACACTCTATCCCTCATTTGCACTACATTTGATCTTACGTGCTCCTACGTGTTATGTGAATATGCATGCCTACCTCGCTTTCCTACCTCCTTGCGTGCATTTACTTACTTTTACTTTCATTTAAGTTTTGAATATGCATGCCTACCTCGCTTTCCTACCTCCTTGCGTGCATTTACTTGCTTTTTACTTTTATTTAAGTTTTTATGGGGTATGTGTACACCTCTTGGCTTGTAATAGATAGGGCTCGGAGAGCATCTTGTCCATTTCCCCTTCCCCTTTATGCTTTTATGGGGTATGCGTACACCTCTTGGCTTGTAATAGATAGTGCTCGGAGAGCATTTGGTCCACTTCCCCTTCCCCTTGGTTGCTTGTGTTTGTTGCTACATGTTTAATTGCTTTATTAGGCTCTTGCATCTAGTCGAGCATGCTAAATGCTATGTGCTATGTGTTTACGAGTATTTTGGCATGTCTACTTGCTTTCATAGCCATGAATGAATGGAATGGATGAATGTACGTTTCCGCTAGTCCAACGCTAGTCGGAATTCATAGAATGGGCTAGTCCAACGCTAGACCCTTAGGGATTTCCCCTCATTAGCATATCATTTGCTTGTTCACCACATATCATGCATTTTTCTTAGTTTTATCATCTGGCATGCTCCTCGATTCCCCTTTCCCCTCACTTTAGGTTTTGCATCCCATACTAGCTATAGGGTTCATTTTGCTTGAGTGTCCCCTTCCGATAAGGGAAACGAGCGAGTGTGGCTACTCGATAGCCTTAGCACGCTAGTTTCGCCTTCTAATCAAAGGGAAAATTGAAGTCGAAAAGTTAGGAGTCATTCCCATACCCGACCTGATGCATTCCCTTAGGTTCATTCATTCTCATTTATCACTTACTCATCCTTTTCAATTCACATTTTTCTTTCCTTATTGTTCATTTTGATTTCTACTTCACAAAATTGCACTTAATTACACCTATATGCACTTATCACTATATTTCATACACTTGCACACAAACACTTGGATTTTTAATTTCTTTCATACACTTTCACACTTGCACACTTGAGTCTCATTTGCATTAATCGACCTCTATGAGGTTTTCCTTTGTTGGCCGCCACAATTCATGTGGTTTGGGACCAAAAGCCTCACGAGAGACATCGTAGAATTTAGGATTGCATTTTTCTTTCCGTTTTGCATTCATATAGTCATATCCAACGTGCGAACATACATTGGGTAGAAAATTAGGAAAATTGGCTTAAGTCACGCAACTAGCCTTGGCTAGGTCGAAGGGGTGCCTTGGATTTTTATCCTTGCCTTCCCCTTCGTCAAATGTGACCCCCGATCCCTCTTTTGGTTACGCAGACCCAAAAGTTCTCAAGAAGGGTTTATTTACTTTTTTTATTCAAAAACAAAAATCATTTTTGGGTGACTTGGTACACCCTAACTCTATACCAAGTGGCGACTCCATTTTTGATACAAAAAACCCTTTTGAACTTCACTTGGCCAAATCGTCGCATTCAAAGTCCCATGGCCTTTTACTTTTCATTTTGCACACGTTCACACCACACACACCATCACACACACATTCATTCGAAAAGTGGGGCGCGACAGTTGGCGACTCCACTGGGGACTTCCTAAGTGGGTCCAAGCATTTGACTTGGCCATTCTTTTCCTTTTTCTACCCTTTTTTTATGCATTGCATTTGGATATTAGGGTTGCACTTTCCATTTTTAGGGCCTTTTGCCTCGTGCGCGTATCCAACTATTCCCTCACTCACGTACGTGTGATTGGTTGATTGGATGTATGTTTACTTGTTTATCTCGCGCTTGCATTGCATTTGGGGTGTGTCACCTTTAGAGCCTCGCGTGGTTCTCAACCCCTTCCCTCAAATTAGGGGAACACTTCATACGTGCATATTTACTTGCTTTATCCCATTTTATTTGTATTTTCGTGGGCGCCATCCCACACCGCCTTGTAGGATTAGGATCGATTGCCTTGGGTAGGCGGCTGGTGTGCTCTGCGCCCATAGCGCTACCTAAGGGATCACTCGAGCCACCGATCAAAGGCCCTGGGAGTGATGACCCTTCGCCTTTAGGTCTGAAGGCTTGGGAGCCGAAGCTTTATCGAGTCTAGGCATTAGTGAACCAAACCTCATGCATCCATATTAGCATTTTCCTAGGGTAGAGTCGGCCTCACCCTTTATAAGCACATTAGGCACGAGGGAAGGGGTTCTACCCCTTTTACTCGCTTTATTGTATTTCTTTTCTTAATTGCTCCCAATGTGTTATGTGTACTATCAATTGCACTAACCATTTCTTTGTTTCTTGGCTTGCATTCATATGCCTTAGCGATAAGAGGCCCTTTTGGCACTCTTTTAGTGGCTCACCCACTAGATAGCTCACATGTCTAAATTTCAGTCTTTGCACTTACTTTTCAGTAAATACATTTCATGTTTAGACCTTTTCTTCCCGTTGCGTTATTTATATCCTTTAGGCCATATTTGTTGCATATTTACATTGCTTTAATAAATGGCATCATGCATAAACCATAGAAAGGGAATGCCACATAGGGAATCCCGTGTTTAGGAATAAGCCACCCCATGTCTCGGATATATAATCCAAATGAGACTTGCACGTTTACCTTTCTCGTACCATCCAAAGGGGTAGTGCACAAGGTAAGGTAGGATCCGATCATGTTCATAGAGTGATCTTTTGGAATATGAACATCTAATAATCACTTTTTGGCCATTTTATCAAAAATTGGTAAAAATCCCTTGCGTGAAGGACATTAATTTGAAGAAGTTCACAAATGATTCCTCCTATTGAGACGAAAATAAATTGAGGCCAAAATTTGATTTTTAGAAGGTCATAGACTAATGCACCTCAATAATTTTGAAATGACCAATGGCCGGACAATTCAACCAATCCATTTCGCCAATTCATTCAATTTCATTCATTTGACCAATTTACCCATTTTTAGGGCAACCGAGCTGATTTTGAATAAATCAAGTTTCACTCTATTTGATCAATTTACCCTTTTTAGGGTGATCTGATTAATTTTGGATAAATTTCATTCAATTCATTTGACCTGTTTCCCTTTTTAGGGTAATTCGGTCGATTTTAAATAAATTGTCAATTTCATTCAACCCATTTGCCCTATTAGGGTTTCATTGTCAAATTCCAAATTGGGAAATCTAGTCAATTTTTGAGAAAACCATCCATTATATCCAACTATTTAATCAGTTGGGGTTTTTGACTCATGCTTCACTGAGGAAATTTGTCAACGAATTCCAATCTCTTCGATAGGAGTTCGTCAAGGTTAAACCCATGCGTTTTGCAAATCAAAAGTGATCCATCCATTCGGACGTTGACCTCATTTTGATAAATATCTCTCGTCACCCTAATTGACCAAATTCTTTCAAAATTATTTTTCGCTCAATGAGTTGATCAGATCCATCAGGTATGGTATGGTGCCTACCTTAGAGGATTGCATTTTCATGCTAGGCCTACCCTTGGCATAAAAAGGGTTCCCCCCATAGGACATGCATACCGATTTTGCAGTTTTGTCTACTAACTCGGGGTATTTTTCTTTTGTTTCCACCTCCCCTGCATTCATAAAAATGTTTCAATAAGACGAAAATATTCTTCTATATCTGATGATAATTTTAATCCAATAAAGTTTGAAGATTACAAGTGTTATTTGATTCTTTGGCAAATCCTACAATGAAAACATAAATGATCTATCTGGAAGCTCTATGCTAAAGCCTCTGAGAGATTTTGTAATTATTTTCCAAAAGGAAATTCTGTTTTGTTAATACATTTTGTTCCAAAAGAAAAGGAGATGAAAAGTGTATATGTGGAGCCCTTTACAAGTTTCTCTTTTCTCATTTGTATCATAATTGAATGAGAAATTTTGTTTCAAACTTTTTCAGCAATAAAATTTTTGGACAATTATTGTTTTGTGTATATTTATGTACATTTCATTCTTTATTCTTACTCATTGGAGATTTCATGATGAATTTTGAGAAATAAGACCCAATTTGAGATTTTTCAACCTCCAGCCTGAAAATTCACAAGTATATGCTTTTTAAAATCCTTACACTCGATTGGTGCTCCAACCTGTACAATAAGAGTGCTCAGAATTAAAAGAGGTCATTCAAAAGGCCCTATGAGATTCCTTTTCTCCTTCATTTAATCCCAAAATAAAGTCAGTCACATTGATTGATGAATTGGGGCACCTTTTGCTTGGAAAGTTCAAGGTGTCCAATTTGGTTCAATCACATCTAAGTGAAAGCAAAAATGTGCATTATTCTTATTTGTTTGGGAAATTTGGAATGATACTTCAAGCATTTGTTTCATTACCTATACAGATTTTTATCATTTGCTCTCCCATTTGAGCTTCTAAAAGAATAATTTCGTTTCAAATAAGGGTCTTAATGATCACTACCCTTCATTGAAAAATTTTCAAATATCAAAAGAAGAATGGATTTTCAATGACCATTTCGCTACTTCGGTTGTCATGAGGTATAAGAATGATACTTTGGCCGTCATTTCTACAATCTAAACACTGATCATCCCTTGCATCCTCATTTGAGCTAAAAATTGGTGGTTCTTTTCGAGTGCACATATGATCGCACCCCACATTGGGGAAGGAGATTGGAAAATTTTGAAAAAAAAGAGAAAAGCAAAAATGATAGAAAAAGAGGGAACTGCAAATTGAGGAAAATCGATTCCACTTGGGTTCTAATTCAAAAAAGGGAAGAGATGTGTCCGCGTGGATCGTCAATGTTTCACAAATATGGATGGACAAGGGTCTTCCTCAGTCAGTTAATTCAGGTACATGCCAAAAATTTCGCGTTAGCGAAAATTTCCTTTCAGAGTTATTGTAAGGAACGGAATACAAGTCAGGCCATCTTCTTTTCCAATCGAACATTTTATCCCTAGTTATCCCTTTTGAGCCATCAGAATAAATTATTTCGTTTGGCAACCCCTGAGAATCGCAAACCCCACACTGGGGGCGAGTTTGAGTTGAAAAGAAAATTTCAAGAAGTGAAAAGTGAAAAGCAACAAGATCAAAAACAAAGGAAGAAAAGAGAACCTCAGTTCAAAAATAAACTGGGGCAAATTTTATGAAAGTTCAAAAGAATGGCAAAAGGCCGAAAAGTCAAAAGGAAAAAGGAAATGAAAGTGAAAAGCCTCAATTGAGCAAAAACCGAGGCAAATTCTGATTTTACCCTAAAATAGGGTTGGCACGCAACAATGCGATCTCAGATTCTTCAAACCAGTTTTGAAATCCGTTTTCAAGCCTTAACTTTTCTAAAGCACCCCACCTGACCCCATTACAAAACCGAAAGTCCTGACTTCTGTTCTTTGCAATGGCCCTGTCAAGAAAATTTCTGATGCCGGAAAATTTTAGCTGTATTCTGAATTGATTAGGTGTGAGGTTGACACTGCTCTTCATGTGAAACCCCGCGAAGGGGGAAAAAGAAAAGGAAAAATGAGCAAAATGAATGCAAAGAAAGATGCAAAAGGATTTGATGTTGAAAGACCCTGTTGGGTGATGATAAAAAGTCAAACCAAGTCCAAGAACCTGGAGTCCAGATGAGGGCGATGTTGAAAAATGCGATCTTCAGTGCAATGTCCTTTGAAAATTGCTTCTTAAACTATCGTTTTCAAGCCAAATTACAAGCTAATAAAGTCCATCGTTGACTTATTCTTTCATGACAATCCAAAGTGAGGATCATGCTCATAAGAAATTCATCAAATCATTTGTGATCATAGGGGCATAACCCGTTTCCACATGTTTAGCTATCATTTCTGTCCATACGTTACAAGCCTAGAAAGCTTGTATGTTGACTAAGTTTTCTTGAAAATAAGGGTAACAAACTCTTTGCTTTCACTAAGATGTGACATTGAATGGATTACATACAACTGGGGCACAAAAATGAGACAGATTCTTATCTCCCATTTCCTTGGCCATTTCAAAAATAAAGTCACCTGATTGGTCCTGAAAAGATGAGTCAACCAGAAGTGGTGACCCGTTACCCTAAGCACCAATGCTAAAAGTAAGGAAGAAATCTTCTTCTTAAATTTGGTGTTATTTCGAGGAATTCATCATGAAATTTCTGCATGAGTTCAAACTTGACGCTTAAAGTTTCTTCACATTGTTGTATATGTGCATTCTTTTCTAAATGGGCAAAAGTGCGGTTTTTCTTTGTTCAAGTAAATGGGAAATCATCTAAACCAATTTTTGCAATCAAATGGGCCCAAACTGGGGCAAAATTTTTATTTGCAAAATTTCGCAAAATAAGCCCACACAGGGGCAAATATTTTTGTAAGTCCAATTGAGGATTTCGTCCAAGAATCAAAATAATGCATTTTTTCAAATCAGTCACGCTCATTTGAGTGCACGTAAGCCCTGTACAGGTATTCACAGTTGAAGTCGACGAAAAGCATCTGGCGATGTGGAAGGCCGATGCCGAAGAAAGAGGAGAAAGAAGGGAGAAGGGCCCTACACTGGGGCAAATTATTTGTGAAAAAGATTCTCTCGAAAAATCAAAAAAATTCAAAAAAATCAAAAAATCAAGTTCAAAATTTTGTTTCTTGGAAAATCAAATTTAATCTTTTGTATTTTGACGAATCAAATTCAATTTCTTCACCAATTGGATGGCAGGATTGGGTCTTATCCCACTGACCATTCTAAAAATCACGTTGGGCCTGAGTTTCGTGCCGCCAACAGTTCAAATGTCAAGTTGGGCCTGAGTTTCGTGCCGCCAACAGTTCAAATGTCACGTTGGGCCTGAGTTTCGTGCCGCCAACAGTTCAAATGTCACGTTGGGCCCGTGCCAACAGTTCAAATGTCGTGCCGCCAACAGTTCAAATGTTCAAATGTCACGTTGGGCCTGAGTTTCGTGCCGCCAACAGTTCAAATGTCACGTTGGGCCTGAGTTTCGTGCCGCCAACAGTTCAAATGTCACGTTGGGCCTGGACTTCGTGCCGCCAACATTCCAAATATCACGTTGGGCCTGGATTTTGTGCCGCCAACATTCCAAAGATCCCGTGGGTCTATCCAAATTTTACATTTCTGTCCGGGTCTATCCCGTGGGTCTATCCCAATTTTAAATTCCTGCTCGGGTCAGTCCCGTTTTATTTTTCATGTTTGGGTCAGTCCCGCATTCAAATTCTTGTTCATTGGAATCCTTTTGCAGCCAAATAACACAGGTAAGTATTTGGTGTCTACTTCTTTGTCTCAAGTTTTTTCAAAACTCAGACAAAGAGGGGCAAACTGTAGACACCAAATTTTGAATAATTTTATGTGGCATCTATTTCATGATTTTCATTTTAGATTGCTTGCATTCGTTGTTTACTTTTAGTTTTAATTTTTAGTCTTAGCTTTTAAGTTTAAAATTAGCGTAGAGTTTTTAGAAAAAAAGGGAAAAACATCAAAAATATGTTATAGTCATTTTATTTTTATTCAATGCTTTCTTGAAAAGAAAAATTCAAAAAAATAGGCTTTAGTTAGATCGGAAAAATGAAAAAAAGAGAAAAAGGAAAAAGGAAAATTTGTTCACAAAAATATGTTTATTTATTTAAATTCAATCTTTGGGCACTTTAGTTATTTTTATTAAGTTATTTTGGGGAAAATGGAAAAATGAAACAAAAAGAGATGGAAAAATGGTCATTTTTGTTGTTTTTAGTTGTTCAGTTTTTAAATTATTTTCATTATTATTATTATTATTATTACTTGGTTTTTGGCAATTTGTTATTATTATTATTTATATTTTATCATTTCTGTGTTTTATTAAGTCGAAAGTTGTAAAAAAAAAAAAAAAAAAAAAAAAAAAAAAAAAAAAAAAAAAAAAAAAAAGAGAGATATGCGGCAGCAAGCTGCGTTTTTCGCAGCTTGCAAAGAAATGTTCGGCAGCTCCTTGGGCTGCAAATATAGAAGAGCTGGCTTGAAGTTTAGGGTTATTGGGATATAAAAGGAATGATCTAAGGGCAGCCGCAAAGGGGGAGGGAGAGAGAGAGAGTTAAACGGCAAAAGGAAAAACACAAAAAACAGCAAAGGAGAAAAAGAAAGGGAGGGATCGAGAGTTGAGGGTTTGGTCTGAGAGAGGGCAGCAGCCAAAAGGGAGGAAGGAACCCACGAAAAGAGACCAGGTGATGGGCTGAGCAAGAAAAAGAGAAAGCGAGAGGGTGAGATAGAGAATTAAAGTGAGAAGAGAGGCATCGGGTGCTGTTCTTCCAGCAATAAAGCAGCAACTGGAGCTGATGCTCCTCGCGAAGCTTTCACCATTTTCACTCTGCCATCGTTACCCGTGAGCTTCACCGTGAGTCAAGAGCAAGAAGAGGCAAAGGGCGGCTGGATTTTGAGGGAACCACGGTGCAAGGCTGCGAAGGAAAACGCAAAAAAGGTCTGTCCAAGCACCACAGTCCGCATCTGTCGCTGCTTGCTGTCCTCATCGTTCTTGAGAGCTGCAACCTGGGTTTCATATTTGGTGGAGCTCATATTCTTGCGGACAGTCATCTTAGGTTTCAACCTTACAAGGTGGTCAGGTAAATATAACTCACGCCCCTGCTGATTCAACGTGTTTCTCACAAAATTCGTACCTACGATACATGAGCAAATCAGATTTAGGTCGCCAGTCCTGTTGAGTTATTTTCTTCCCTGTCCCATGCTGAATTTCATACAATTCCCTGGTCGAATGCTTCTTGTTTTATTGATGAATTTCTGATGTCGGATGATGTAAATAAAACCATGAGTTACATGATCTTGTTAGATGAACAAAACCAGAAAACTGTAGAAAGCCCTCGGCTTTATGATTCTCATTATGTCCGGATCCTAATGCTCCCTTGGTTGCTGCTTCTTTTTGTGTTTTTGCGATGTTAATGATGGGTTTAGCAGTGAAAGGCTCAGATAACACGGTGTTTGTTTGGTTTGGAAATGGGTTGGGAATTTCTGGCTTCGCCTTTTGCATATTGAGCAGCCAGATCACGCTACATTGTGGCATTTTGTGTCCAAGAGTTTTTGTTAGATGCCTCCACTTTTCCTTCGCCTCACTTTTTCTCATTGCTGGTCTTGGACAAGTTGGAAACTGCATTTAATCATTTCTTTGATATGTTTGAATTGTATAAGAAACTAAAGGCTGCTGCATTTTCTTCATCGTTTCTTTCTCCAAGCAATCCGCAGGGCCGAACTTCCTATTGTATGCTCAGACACCAAGCTCCAATGGGTTTTTGTTTGGATCAAAGTCGTGATGCTTGGGTGAATTTGTTTTGTTCGAAGTTGTGTTTTGGGGCTAAAATCTGTGCTTGGAAATCGAAAACTAGTGTCTAGTTTGTTGTAGAAATCCCCTAGCAGCTGCCGAGAACTTTTGCTGCATTTTTTTTCCCTCTCTTGCTGATCTTTCCGTGGCTGCTATCTGAGTTTTTACTTCAGCTGCATGCTTAATTGTTTTTTGAAGGGAGAAAATGGAAGGTTGGGTGTTGGGTTTGAGTGTTTAAACATCTAAGATGCGTGAGCTGAAAAAATGGGAAAGCCACGGCTGGAAAAGAGAATTGCAGAAAGTGTTCATTGCAGAATTTGGTTTCCTCGTATGCATGCATGTATTAATTCTTCAAAATTGCCCCTTAACTCCCTTAAGTTCCTCCTTGACCCACTATGACCCAGAAATTGGAAGGATTAATCAATTTAGCCCATGAGATTTTGCAGCAATGCTACAAAGACCCGTTTGCCTTTCAATCGTTTGCATCCAAGTTTTAAAGTGTTTGCAATCTGAGCTATTACTTGCTTTTGTCTTTGCCCTTTGAAGTTCTTGAAAGTGTTTCATTAAGCTTGAGTGCTTTGTTAATATTTGCAATTTGGTCCTTGATGGCTTTAATTTTACAACTTCATTGCTTGTTTGTTTCGATTAATTAATATGCTTTGTTTCAATTGAATTTAAATCATAACTTTAGGGACTTTATGGCTAAGTGAGCTTTGTTTTGCCCATTTCCTTTAATTTTTCTTAAATAAAGTGGTGCCTTGACCTTTTTATTATTTTGGAGGGTAATTGAATAATTTCACCTCATTGGGGCGTCAAATCGAGGGAGGTACACTCTATCCCTCATTTGCACTACATTTGATCTTACGTGCTCCTACGTGTTATGTGAATATGCATGCCTACCTCGCTTTCCTACCTCCTTGCGTGCATTTACTTACTTTTACTTTCATTTAAGTTTTGAATATGCATGCCTACCTCGCTTTCCTACCTCCTTGCGTGCATTTACTTGCTTTTTACTTTTATTTAAGTTTTTATGGGGTATGTGTACACCTCTTGGCTTGTAATAGATAGGGCTCGGAGAGCATCTTGTCCATTTCCCCTTCCCCTTTATGCTTTTATGGGGTATGCGTACACCTCTTGGCTTGTAATAGATAGTGCTCGGAGAGCATTTGGTCCACTTCCCCTTCCCCTTGGTTGCTTGTGTTTGTTGCTACATGTTTAATTGCTTTATTAGGCTCTTGCATCTAGTCGAGCATGCTAAATGCTATGTGCTATGTGTTTACGAGTATTTTGGCATGTCTACTTGCTTTCATAGCCATGAATGAATGGAATGGATGAATGTACGTTTCCGCTAGTCCAACGCTAGTCGGAATTCATAGAATGGGCTAGTCCAACGCTAGACCCTTAGGGATTTCCCCTCATTAGCATATCATTTGCTTGTTCACCACATATCATGCATTTTTCTTAGTTTTATCATCTGGCATGCTCCTCGATTCCCCTTTCCCCTCACTTTAGGTTTTGCATCCCATACTAGCTATAGGGTTCATTTTGCTTGAGTGTCCCCTTCCGATAAGGGAAACGAGCGAGTGTGGCTACTCGATAGCCTTAGCACGCTAGTTTCGCCTTCTAATCAAAGGGAAAATTGAAGTCGAAAAGTTAGGAGTCATTCCCATACCCGACCTGATGCATTCCCTTAGGTTCATTCATTCTCATTTATCACTTACTCATCCTTTTCAATTCACATTTTTCTTTCCTTATTGTTCATTTTGATTTCTACTTCACAAAATTGCACTTAATTACACCTATATGCACTTATCACTATATTTCATACACTTGCACACAAACACTTGGATTTTTAATTTCTTTCATACACTTTCACACTTGCACACTTGAGTCTCATTTGCATTAATCGACCTCTATGAGGTTTTCCTTTGTTGGCCGCCACAATTCATGTGGTTTGGGACCAAAAGCCTCACGAGAGACATCGTAGAATTTAGGATTGCATTTTTCTTTCCGTTTTGCATTCATATAGTCATATCCAACGTGCGAACATACATTGGGTAGAAAATTAGGAAAATTGGCTTAAGTCACGCAACTAGCCTTGGCTAGGTCGAAGGGGTGCCTTGGATTTTTATCCTTGCCTTCCCCTTCGTCAAATGTGACCCCCGATCCCTCTTTTGGTTACGCAGACCCAAAAGTTCTCAAAAAGGGTTTATTTACTTTTTTTATTCAAAAACAAAAATCATTTTTGGGTGACTTGGTACACCCTAACTCTATACCAAGTGGCGACTCCATTTTTGATACAAAAAACCCTTTTGAACTTCACTTGGCCAAATCGTCGCATTCAAAGTCCCATGGCCTTTTACTTTTCATTTTGCACACGTTCACACCACACACACCATCACACACACATTCATTCGAAAAGTGGGGCGCGACACCCCCAGTTATTTTTTTTTCCCATAACTTAGGCCGTATTTGGAAGGTATGTTTTTTGCCCTCTTTTCAATAGACAAGTTTTTTTTTTTTCTAACTATTTTGACTATATTAACTCTTAAAAAATACCCCAAAATTTTTAAAACACACAGTCAAAATACCCAAAAATACACAAGTTTTTTCTTCCTTTCTTTTCTTCTGCTTTTTCATCCTCGCCACCTTAGGCCATCGCTGAGGCCACCACCCTTCCTTCCCTCTTTGTTTTTTACTTTTTTTCCCTCTCTTTCTCTCCCTTCCATTCTGCCCTTTCTCCCTTAAAACTCCACACTTTACCCTACATTCCTTCCCCCCACAATATTCCCTTCCTATCTCCTCTAACCCATTTTTCCTCTTGTAGAGAAAGATCCCCAATTTTCCCTTCTTGGATCATACTTTCCTCTTACAATAATTATTCAAATTTATTTTACAAGGTTTTTTTGGTTGATTTTCTATTGGATTTGTTTCTTTGAATAAATTTCATGGCCTAAAAGGCTGAAAATGGCCCAGAAGATGGAGAAAGAAGAGACGGAATTCAAAGTCATACCGGAGACCATCATACCCTGTGTTAATAACTGCAACAATACTGGAAATTTGATGACAAATAATAAGTGCCAAAAATGGTTCAACGCCACATCATTTGCCTTCTCATAGTTGTCATCTTCATCAACATCCTTATTGGTAACCTCTTCTATAGTAGGAGCTAAAAAATTCGGAGAGAAATCTCCTAGATCTAGCTCATCTAAGAGGCTATCGCCGGAGAGGATGCTGAATCTAGTGGAAATAAGATGAGATCTAAAGAAGGAGATAAAAGGAGACTTTATCAGCTTAGGCTATAGCTCAGGCTACAGCTTCGGCGACAGAGGGGGTGGTTAAGAAGGCGGGAGAGAAAGAGAGGAAAAAAGAAAAAAAATGACGGAAGGAAGAGTGGCGGCTGATGGGGGCGCCAGTGGGATGGAAGAGCGGGGGAAGAAAGGGTTTACTACAAGGAGGAAGAAGAAAGAGGAAAGAAGGAAAAAAAAGACAGAAACGGAAAAAGAAAAGGGAAAAAAAGAGAAAGTCTTCAATTTTTTCAAATCTTAAATACATAAAAGCTTTTTACAATTTTTACAGTAAATTGCAGCAAAATTTTATACAAACAGTCAAAATATATACCATCCAAGTGGGTCCTTAGTTATTTGACATTTAGCCCTTCATTTCAACAGCATTAAGTTTTTTATTTGAGCAAAATGTCAAAAATATCTGTAACGGCTTCATAACATATAATAATTTTAAGAATCTATATATTTTGCATTTGGTTCCATATCATAAGCATTTAATGGTTAAATTTTTAATTGAGGTAAACTTGATTCATCATTTGTTTGACATTAGTGGCCATATCATTAGGTGAACATATGGAATTGTTCACATTTGTAATGTGGAATATGCATTTGATAAATGTTATAACACAAGTTATACTCAATTGCTTTTCTGAGCCAATTAGTTGGATAGCAAGTAGAGTTCTTGCATATTTAGTTGATTGTTATAAATTAAGGTTATTTAAATTTCTGGAACTAAAATGTCTTAATGGAATTCATTTTCTAACAATTGTTTAGTGAAAAATCACTAACTAATTGTGTGAGAGATGCGAATACTTATAGCTATCCTTTCCATATTTCCTTCTACTTTTCAATTTAAATATATACAAATCTGTAATTCATTACTAGCTATGTTATAGATTGGAAAAATGTGTAAAAATATGAGTTAAAAACCAATCAATTGGCATCATACTCATTCTCATAAATGGTTAAATATTTAAGGCTCTTTTGGACTTGTATTTAGAGAAATAAACGAATGCAAGCTAAGCGATAAGATGATCGAATATATAAATGATGAATAATGATTGGAAATCAATTTATTTACCATAAGATCATAGAGATGGACTCTTTCTTTTAGATCATAAATGTATTTCAAACAAATTTTACTTTGTAAAAATGTCTTACAATTCTATGTCAACATTGAAGTTTCCAAATGAAAAATTAGATCAATATATAGATATATATATATCGATAATACTTAATTGCAGAAAATAAATTTTGGTAAAGTAACTTGTGTTGTTCATTAATGAATCTAATACGAGAGTCCTTTTCTAAAAATGAAAGTAGATGGTGGTTACTAATGAATTCACTGTCATATAATGTTGAACATTCTTAGCTAAGCCCTCTAGGTAATTGACACCTAAATTCTAGCTTTGAGCTGGAACATGTGTTTGGGTCGCTATCTAGAATAAGACAAATGCAGAGGTAGAAGAGTGATAATTAATATTGGTAGAAAAATGGTGAGGCAAAGAATAGTACAAGTTCTTAGTGGCATTGTAGAAGAAGATGCGCATTGAAAGAAATAATCACTATATTGATGAGAAAAATCACTATAGAATGATTGTAATTACCTTATTCGGATATCTTCAAGCATATTCTAAAGGTAATGCCATAACCATTGATACCCTCTTCATTTGTGTCACAAGAAAATAACCTAAAAAGGTTTTAAAGTTGACATAAAAACAGAGAATCATCAAATTGTAATTCTATAATCCAATACTTACCTTTTACTATCAGCACTCAATGCATTTTTATTCAAGAATGACCAGGTGCATCAATGCACCAATATATGTAAGAAAGGAAGTTTGTTTCCTACATATGAACCAAAAATTAAACCATATGGACTCCACAAAATACCAGTAACTAACATGTGTGAATTTCGATCGAAATCATTCTATATTGAAAGGGTATTGTTTATTGCAAGAGAACTAGGATCACTTCATTATGAAGGATCATTAGTTGATTCATTTGCCAAGAAGAATGATCAATAACTGATTCATTTGCCAAGAAAGGAGAAAACCTCTCTTTTCCAAATTTTAAATGCACTCTGAAAAAATATTACTTGAAATGTTTCACAATTTTATATCACCATTGAAGTTTACAAGAAAATTAGATCACTCAACAAATAATTTATATATATACAGAAATTAATTTTTTGTAAAGTAACATGTACTATATATCACTTAGCCTTATAGTTGAGTCCTTTTTAAAACATGAAAGTCCATGTTAAACATATTAATTTTAGCCATTTAAAATAATGAATTGAAGCCCACATTACATGTAAGATAGTGCATTGTTGAAAAAAGTCCACATGATAGGCACGATAGTGTAATTTCAAATAGAGTTCACGTGAAATGCACGAGAGCACTTTTGTCCTATTATCACACAATGAAACCTAGTACATTGTAATTCTTGTTCAGAGTAATACGGGAAAAATTTCCAACTTTGATGAACTTTCGAAATCACAATATTTGGCCAACTAAATCACGTAATTTTTTTATGAAACTTTTTACACAACTTATACAACATATATACATCATAAACGAGTCAATAGAACTTCAAAAAAATACTCTAAAGGTCACGGCCTTCACAGGGACAGAAATGGAATTTCACAGGGGCAGAAATGGAAAAATTCTCCCCTTCACTTCCTTTGAGCTTTCATCCATAATATCACTTATTTCTACTAATTTAAGCACTAATCCAACATTATTAACATCAAAACTCACAAATCAGTCCATCAAGCTATAGTGGGAGTTCATAGAGCCCACACACCAAATTTCCAACATAAATAAAGCTACCCATAAGAAATTATGAACTCATAAGTACTAAACAACTTCTATAAGTCGAGATTTGCAAGGTCGATCGTCACTTACTTTCCTAGATGTTCAAGGCAGAAATTTCGATCCTCCTTAGCTCAAGAAAAACCGTGGATTTGAAGCTCTTTTGTAGCTTGAGTTGCTCTCCAAGTAGATTGCAAAGTGTGGTTAAAGTTTGAGGTGATTTGGAGTAAGATTTGAGGTATAAATGAAGAGTTTTCTTTCCTTTTTTTTCTTTCTTGTTTTGGCCGGCTCTTGAGGTGAGAAAATGAGAGTTTCAGCCGTGCACTTGAGGTGAGAAAAGAAGGGTTTTGATATGGTGTGATGCTTCCATGAGAAGCTTAAGAATGTGTGACCAAAATTCGTTCAAAAGTCAACCCTCTCCCCGCGCGCGCACGCGCGCATTTCGTGCTCGATTCCTCTCGAGTTTGTTTTATTTGAGCACTATACCTCTAATGCACTTATTTTCATACTATTATTATTCATTCTCAATAGTCTAAAAATAATGGTTTTAAATCCTTTGATAGGGTATAATTTGTTAGTAATTTTATTATTAATTTCCCCTTCTATCCCTGACAAATATTGTGTTAATTGCTGGTATTTACTCATATTTGGTATTTGAAATCAATTTCAGGAATGAAGCGGAAAATTACCAAACATGAGTGTCTTTTTGGAGAAAATTGGGACTTCAAGCAAGTCGCAGGCTAGGGCCACAATGCTGAAAAGAATTGGACTCCCATTCCTTTATTGTTGTTGACCAAGAAGATTACAGAGAGAGAACTTCAAGGCTTGGGCCTTTGACTTCGGTAGGGACCACGGAGGAAAGAAAAATGGCTTTGGTCCTTTTGTGCTGAAGAAAAGAAAAGCAAAGTGGAGAGCAAAAAGGGACTAAGAAGAAATTGGGAGACTTGTGCCAATTGGTGGGGACCGCACATTAGTGTCACTTTCTTTTGACTTTTAAAAGAGGGCAACAACGTACAAAGGACGGGGGGAGCTTTACCTCTAGTTGGAGTCTTTCAGTTTAGTTTTAGTTTTTTTCCTCCTGACTGGCCTCTGACACACGCCAGGTGTTCGACAATATTTCCCAACGGGAAAAACACCTTTTATTCCTTGCTTCTTAATAGAAAACGCAATGCCTTTGCAATCTATTAATTCGTGTGGTGATTTAATTATGCGGCGTGGCTAAGTCTTCCATCTAGTCAAGGGTCAACTCGACGGCGCAGTCCCGAAAATCTGTGAGATCTAATTAGTTTTCACGTGTTCCTTTATTTATTAATATTTGCACGTTGTCTGCTTGAATTTTCATGGGATTATTTTATTAATTGGATGTCAAGGGCCCGATGTTCAATGTGATTTATTAATCTCGTGCCAATTTAGTCAATTAAATCCGTAATTGTTTGATTGATTAATATTAGTGGCAACTGATGTGTTTACACATTAGGGGAACGTGCGATCTAATTTAAATAACCCTCGTAGCGTGTTATTGATTAGGGCTAGGTTTTTCTAGTTATTAATGCAATTGGGAAATTAATTCCTATGGTCGTACCTAGGAGTATTTGCTGATTAGGGGTAATCAACGGTCGTACCTTGGTTACCAATAATTTAAGGAAAAATTGGTCGTCAGACTATAACTAGCCTATTACTAAATTAAGTGAACCTCTCCTGCATCAATGATCGGATAAATGGACTGTGCCTGAGTAGTTGCATCCTTGGCTAGAATTTATTTACTCCTGATTAAATTCCTGCTATATTTGTGCTAGTGATTTATTCATTTTTAATTAAATTGTCCAATTATTTTTAGTTTCATTCCGGTGAAATCCCCCCTTGTCAATTGGACTTTGAAAAGAAACAGATATCTCCAGTCCCTGAGGAGACGACCCTACTTGCCACTGTCTACTATTCAGTAATTTTCGTCAACTAATTAATTCTGGTATATCGGGTTAAGCAAACTCTTCGGGAACAGGGTGAATCAAGTAACCCATTGCACACCTAGAGTCCCTGCTCCAGTACCTAGGATTAATTATTGACTGCTCTTAGTGGTAGCTAGGTTCTATATTTATTATTATTATTATTGCACAGGTTGACGCCCTGTCATCCTTCAATTAATCGCGCGCGTGAAAACGCGTACCTCCGATTTTTGCGCGATAAAACGAAACTTTCAAGAAATTCTTATAACGATAGCTTTACTAACTAATAATCGAACACTTAAACATAAAAATACCTATTTCAAGACTAATGTACAAGTCTCCAATTTTCCAAGCTTATTGTATTCTCGAATCGATTATTGTTTCCAAATGCATATTCACTAATCTCACTTAACGAGTTTTCAAAAATTAAATTTTGAAACGAGTCATTTTAAAAATATAAGTAAGTCATAGTTCCTTGTAATTGGGTCTAAAAAGATTTGAAATAAATTATTCAGAGAAAATGGGTGAATAAGAATAATATAAAATAAGAAAATTTCAGGTCCTCACAATTACAACCTTGGATTTGGTCGAAAAGTTGCCAAATGGGCCAAAAACAACAATGGGCTAGTTTGAAATTTGTAACTGGTATAATTTTTGAGAAATTTGATTGATAAATATAATAATTGGCAATTGAAAGTCTAAATTGCTTAAATGACCTTGGCCCTGACCTGAAAGAAAAAGGGAGAAATAAAATTAAAAGGAAAAGAATAACACGTTTTCTATAACTCTATTTACCGTAACTCTCTAAAACAACCAAAAGTTTTTTTTAAACACTTACAAAATGAAGAACACTGGAAAAACACCCATCTCCACTATCACCAATCTACCACTATTCCTACCTTCCACTATGACTGCCATTCTTCCCACTATTGCTATTATGTGTACTTCCTTCTTATCACCACCACTCTGTCCTATTTCTTCTTTTCTTTCCTCTATCACCACCTCTTTCTCCTCCCTCCCTTCTACTCTTTATTCGTCACATTCTTCTTCTTTTCCAAAAATTCTTTTACTCGTGATTTTAATCATTTAAGCTTTTCATTGTTATTCTCCATAAGAAAGTGAAAACCATGGAATTTGTGCATATCCATGCCAACAATATATATATTCCACTTACTTTGGGACCATTTCTGCAAGAGTTCCAGAGAACACATTTGAAGATTCACATTACTAAGTCCAAAAGTATAATTAAGGTCAAACATAATTAGTCAGAAGTTTTATTCAAGTCCGGAGAAAGAAATTCCAAACTCACTTCTTTGGAAACATGGTAGTTTGATACTTGATGATGAAGTTGGCAAGTTAAGATGTTGTACACTGTTCGTGATGTTAAAGCAATCGTGGAGAGCATCATTGGCTTCCCTCTTTATGATCTGAGCCTAATTTATGATGGCAAAAAACTTAATGATTCAAAGGTCCAATCTTGTCACAATATTACAGCAGAATCAACCTTACTGATGTTAGCGCAAAATTTTTTTCAGATATCTGTCGGGTACTACAATTTAATCTTGACGTGCATCAAGATTGTTTGATCAAAGCTGTGAAGAACAAGATTTTTGATAGGCTAGATTCCCAGTTGATTCCCAGATTCTGGAATGTAGAGGAATACCTCTAAACAGTCGTCAGCATTTAGCTAGTTACAACATTCAGAGAAAGTCCATAATTCAACTGTATAATCTTGCCCGTTAATTGAATTACCTAAGAAAGTAACATCTTCTTTGTGCAAGACTGAAAGGTCATTTTTCAAGATTTTACTTATGATGCTAATCTCTACAGTCTTTTTGCATTTTGGATTACTTTTAACTGTAAAGAAAAATATTGGGGTGTTTTTTTTTTATCAATCGTCACTTTGTCTATAGTATCCTACACTATCCTAATCTAAGAGGGAGACACAAGTCACCCAACTGGGTCTAGAGGGGCCGGTAGGGACTGAACCACCATCAGACTAGACAGATGCACTACGCACCCGTCTGATTTTTTTTAAGAAACCACTTAATGTGGTAATTGATGGGAGGCAAAGGAGCCTTAAATGGCTTAGTGGTGGCCATCAGCCCAAAGGCTGGTGGTTAAAAAAATTGGGGTGTTGATCATAGCTTTTCATTTCTTCTAATTTTCTTGTGAAACTGTTGGTATTTGTTTTGGAAATGGGCTTCTTATAGCTAAAACAAATTTATTCCTCCTTTAAACTTGTTGCATATGAGGAAAGCCTGACAAAAGATGCTAACTGTATTAAACTCAGAGATGGATTTCTGATTTAATCAGGGCAACAGTTGATGCTAACTTTTCATGATATGATCAAGTTTTTGCTCATTCGAGAAGTATTACCATGCTATGTGACTGAACAAGTCCCTAGTTGTTGGACAAGAAAACAAATAAAATTACAGATGACGATGTCTCTAATGTAATATGTTGTGTTTCTTTTCCTCCAGTGCAATGTAGCTGAATAATTACTTTAGCTTTTTTGTCTAACATAATTCAATTCAATGTGCAAATTCTAAGACAATACCTCTATACCGGCTCAAGTTGTAGTAGTGTAAAACTTCTTTTTTTTTTGAGATTATTGGTTTGCCTTTTCTTTTCATACATTGGACATTTTTTTCTCCCCCTTTGGGTTTAGCTACACTTTGCACTCAATATTTAAATTAGCAGACCAAGCAATGGTGAGCAATTTTTTGTTATTGTTATTCAGAAGCAATATAAAAAGGATGAAGTCTTTGTAAAAAAATATTTGGGAAGTCCATCGGAAAATCACCAATTTGACAAGAAAAAAGGGAAGATTGAAAGTCATGTACAGGATCTACAGACCAAATAGATGATCAAATAGGTTCGAGGGGTGACATCATTTTTATTATTACACATTGTTCCCTTTATCCTCCTGAATTTTACTTGAATTCATGTACTTCAGATTTTTTTTTTCTTTTGATTAAATACAAGTGCTAAAAGAATTGGAGCGTCAAAATTCTTAGTTGCAAAGCAAGCAATCCAGGGTGTCACTTTCAAATTTGAATTAAGTAGATTTTCTGAGTACTCTTTTTTTGGCTGTTGTTACTGTTTTGCAGATAAATATATGCTTGCCTGTTATGAAACCGGTTGCTTTGAAAGTGAAGAAATCAGATACAGTTAGAAAAGTGAAAGCAATGTTGAAAGAAAAGAAAAGAATATGTGAATGTCTTCTGGAATTCTTTTCTGCTGGTCATGGGAGGATGATCAAAATCTGGGCTCAGTTGGGATTCAGCAGAATACTAATCTCCATTTTTTTGTTCAAAATTTGCTGTCAACGAGACTGTTTATCAAGAGAGCATCTGATCAGAAAGTCCTCCAGATTGATGCAGAGGCTTCTGATACCATCCACAATGTTTAATATCAAATGTTTAATTGAGGCCAAAGACGGGATCTGATAGGATGTAATTTGTTGCTAAATTTATAATTATTTTTCCCTTGATTTTAACCAAATATTATTTTAATTAATAGATTCTACCTATATTTGATTAATTGTGTTAATTGTAGGGAGGTGGAGTAAAAGTGACAAAAGAGGTGATTTTTCAAGAATTACTGTCAAGTCCAGATGATTCGGGAATTTACTACGCATGGGATTTCCTAATTCGAGTCAAATATGGACATCTTTGGTGGAATTTGAAAGACTTTAATTACCTTTGTTAGTTGTAGAGGTGAATTAGAAAACATGAGTTATTATTGTTTTTATTTCCTTTTTTCTAATTAGACAATAGGCCTTTGTTATGAGTAGTAGATATCAAATAGGAAGCAAAAGAATAAGGGAAGTCCGCCGAGTCCCGTTTGATTAGTACTTCTTAGGGAGGAAAAGGGTCAGTCAGCTATATATATTAGCAGACTAGTCACTTAGATTAGGTTTTATCTTTGTTTCGGTTGGCCGCATGTCTTCACGTTGGTAATTTTCCCAACAACGAAGAACTAACTTCTCGTTTTCTAGTCGAAAGTCAACTTGAAGATTCGGTTCCAAACATCTGTGAGATCGAATTATTTTTATTTATTTATTTTATTCATTGGTATTCGTATGTTTTCTGGTTTAACTTCTTATGATTGTTTTGTTATTTGAATGTCAAGGGCCCGATATTCGAATTAACTTAATAATCCACCGCCAAATTAACCGATTAAATCTGTAATTATTTGATTGGTTAATACTAGTGACAACTAGCGTGATTGGTCCCATGTTAGGAAAACGTATAATCTAATTTAAACAAATCCCCGTAGCGTGTTTATTGATTAAAGTTGGGCTTTTCTAATTCTTAATGCAATCGAGGAATTAAATCCTACGGTCGCACCTAGGGTTATTTCTTGGTTAGGCAAATAGTTAACGATTGTACCTTGACTGTCAATAAAGTAAGGAAAAGTTGGTTGTTTATCGCGTGTATAGCAACTATAACCAATCTATTAACTAATAATTGAATTATCTTTACATCGATGATCAATTGAATGGACCGTATATAAAAAGTTGCACCTTTGCCTAGAATCTTATCTATTGTTGATTAATTCCTATTTATTTTTGTGAGTTGCTTTTATTTAGTTAATTAGTTATTTTTATAGTTTTGTAAAAACCCCCATCTCTGAATTCTAAAAGAAATAAATTATCCCTAGTCCCTGTGGATTCGATACTCGCCTATATATAAAATTTGTATTTTTTTTGAGTAGGTAATTATTATTGCACAGGCTCGACACCTGTCAGGATCCCTTGTGATAAGTTCAGTCTAATTTATTCCGGTAAGCCCCTTGAGGATGATCATGAAACCTTAGCCTCTCTCGATATCCAGGGTGAATCAACTCTTCATATGGTGCTTTGGCCAAGAGATGTATTGCCAATCTCTGTGAAAATGTAAAATGAAGAGTTGTTGAAGAGGGAAGTCAAGTCGTTGTACACTGTTCGCGATGTTAAAGCAATCGTGGAGAGCATCGTTGGCTTCCCTGTGAATGAACAGAGCCTAATGTGTGATGGACAACAACTTGATGATTCCAAGGTCCTATCTTCTTATCATATTGCTGCAGAATCCATCTTAAAGATGTTAGTGCAGAATATTTAGATACTTGTTAAGGATGGTTTCAAAACAATTACTCTTGATGTGTGTCAAGATGTTATGATCAGAATTGTGAAGGACAAGATTTTTCACATAACAGGATTGCGAGCTAATCCCCTGTTTTTGGAATCCCTGTTTTTGGAATATGGGGGAAAACCTCTAGATAATTTTCAGAGTTTGCCTAGATATAACATTTAGAGAGTGTCCACACTTCATCTAAGGAGGTTTGGGATGTTTTTAATTGTATTAACCAGAAAAGAATATGATGTTGTGCAAGAAAGATTGAGACATCCTTTGTCAAGATTTTGCTTTCTGATGCTAATGGATATAATCTTGGTGATTTGTCAAAGTGGAGTTTGTTGCTTTCACTACTGTCTTGTCTTGGTGATGGACGCATTTAAAGGTTATCAAAACAGTTTTGCTGTGAATAATTCAAAGCTAAAATATCCAATTTTGTCAAAAATGTGAAAGCAATGTTTGAGTCAGGAGGGGAGAGTAATGCTTTGTTTCAGGAGCTTTTGCCTAGAGCTGGTCATAGGATTCAATTAGACTACTAAGTATGACACTAGCTAATCATAGAATTCGGAGGGATTAGTGACTTTCAAATTATCTGAAGTAGAAGATGATAATTGGTCATGGAAGGATATATTATGGTTGATACATGAATTTGTGATCCCATCTTTGTATCAAATGTTCGATTGGGGCCAAACAAAGGGTACATTCACATAACTTTGATTGAAGATGATATTGTAGAACGTTTAGCCTTTCTGGATATTCAAGGGGAAAATTTCTATGACTTGAAGTTTCTTGTTGTCACAGAACAGACAAAATCTTCAAGGCAGATAGAATTTGTTTGCATAATGGAACTTACATTTTTTGCACATTTTTGGATAATGGAACACAAAAAAGATGGACTTTCTTCCTATTTTGAAAACTTTTTCTTTTTAATTGTATTTGAATCAAAAAAATAAAAGATATATGAGACTCGTTAGCGTGATTAGGAAATTTTTATGAAACCTAATCATAAGGGTGTATAATAACCAAACAATTCGACTCAGCTTGTGAGTAACTCGGTCAAAGATTCGACTTTAATTTAGTGTTGATTGAGTTCAAGTAGGGTTCTGCTTACTTGATAAGAAATTTAAGTGAGTACAAATAGGAAAACCAAAACTCAAGTATCTTGTACAATATGATTTTTTATTATTTATTGTGAAATTACTTTTATGAGTAAGATATATAGTTATGAAATTTGCCCCAAAAAAAAAAACCGAGCCAATTCCTATAACTTCATATAGTCAGATTTAGTCGCAAGAGAAAAGAAAATTACAAACAAGCACTATTTTAATTGTAACACGAAATCCAATTTAACACACAAAAGAGGATAAACGAATTATACAACAATAGTGAGTAAAGAAAAAAAAATAGTTACAGTCAAGCATAAATCTGGAGCGTGTGCAAAAAATAAAGCCCTCAGTCTTAAAGTTAATTCAGTGTTCTAATGTTCTTGATAAATCAGCGCTGGGCAACGGAGATGTTCCTTCGCTTGCAGATGTTCATAGCAAAACGCAAGAGACCATCTTGCCTATAGCCCCAGAATTCTACCACATCACCTTTCTTAAGATGATTGTCATCAACAAGCTTATTCCACCCGCTGTTGAGAGCCAACCTGTTCACGCTCGGCCAGCTCTTCAAATTCATGTCGAAACAGCGTTGTGAGCAATCCACCACCGTGACCTTAAGAGCCTCATTCTGATTCAGCAGCATCACTTCTGGTTCAGTCAATACTTGCATGATTTCCTCGCGAATTGGAAAGAGAAATCTGCTTTGAGTTGAAGCAACATCGGACGCTTCCAATCTTTTCTCGAGTATCCAACGTGCTCCATGAGGAAGTTCTCGCTCGCGTCGAGGAGGCATTGATGCACGGCTGCTTGAAGCAGTTTCTGTTCCTTGTTCTTGATTCACTAGATGATCGTCATCAGCCAGGCCATCCTCGACCATAACAACGACGTCGATAACCTTTCCGAACAGCTTAATTGTCTTTTTCATCTCCTTTTCCATGTTTTGAATTCGCTGGACGGTGGTAGGGATCAACAATTGATAGTCAGGAAGGATGGGAATCTGATAAACGAATGGGAAAAACAGGAGGAGGACTAATGGTAATAAGAAGCACGAAGTAACGTTTATGGGCTGTTTCTATATATCATGTTGCAGACCCTAGAGAAGATCGCTTCTCCTAATCCTATACAGAATCAACTTTCCAGGATGATAACCTTCTCAAAAGCGTTTTTCTTGCGGCAATAGGAAACAGTTCGAGAGATATTCTCCTTCTTCTTGTGGGATTCGGATGCTTGTTTCCTTGAAGAGGTGAACTTTCGAAACTTGCAGCACTAATTGTTAAACAAGTAGGCAGTTGTATTTCATAAAATCAGATTAGCAACAATATTACAACACGAAAGTCAATTTAAAGTAATTAGAAAGGAAAAAAAAAAAGGAAAACGAATTGTACTGCAAAGCAAAGTAGAAACATTTTTAATTACACTCGAGCACAAATTATATATCAATATCAATTGAAATAAAATCTTTTTACCAAAAAAAAAAAAAAGTTTTTCTAATACAATCTTACAGTAATACACAATTAAAAATAACTCAAAAAACATCTCATCCATACAATATATCAAATATTTCAAAAAATTTTTATAGTAAAAATTTTTTATATACGTTGTTACAGTAAAGTGGATATTAGATATATTAAAAAGAAAAAAAAATAACTTTTACCCAAATGGATTAGTGATAAATAGAAAATGATAAATAGAATTGAGAGAGCAAGAAAAGGAAAATGTAATAAAAATGAAAAAAATTAAGATCATGGGATTAAACCTACATTTTCACCACAAAATGAAGCGAATGAATATCTTCCATCTGATCTTTGAATTGACGAACAAAACTCTAATAGAATAAAGGCAAGGAAAGAAGTATTTACGGTTATAAAAAAATAAAATAGGTGAGAATTACAAACCAAAGAAACACCCTCACTTTCAAACACCTTGCAATTCTCCCTTCCCTCTTCCTCCCTTATAATAAATCCATACTAAATCCCATCAACCCTCTCTTTTTCTCTCTTGGCACTACCTCATATGGAGCTCCAAGTTTTACTATTGTTTTATAAAGAAAAATAAATAAATGAATCACCAAATACTTCCAAAAAAATGTAACAAAGGCAAAGGCATTTCATGAAAGTAGAACAATTACACATTCAGCCATATAAGCCATTTTATTGATGTTGTAGCCAAATCTCAGCTAATTATTTTGAGATCTAAAAAATATCTAAACTTTATTGAACGCAACAACCCTTAGAGGATGGACTGAATTTCAATCTATGATCATAAAAGTTTTGGGTCCATTGCTAGATGGTGGTAGTATAGCTCACTTATTTAAAAGTTGAATCTTTTGTTGTTGGGTTCCTAGGCCAAATCTTCCCATTGGAACGTGCAACCTTTTCTTGACTGGCTTTGGCTTAGCCTTGATAACGGTAACAGTTCAAGGAACCAATGGGGGAGGTGGCAAAGCCTCACCCTCAAGAGCCCAATCCTATTTATTGAGCAGCCTATTCTTTTCTAGCTCAGACGAGTCCATGTTCTGATTTGCCACAAAATTAAAAATGTTGTCAAGCATCAACTTATAAGAGCTATGAAACTGTATTTTCAAACAACCGTACTTTTATCTCCCCAATTTTGGATGTGGAATATACAAATTGCAGTGAAATTAGTATAATATATTGAGAAAAGAAGAAGAAATAAACTAGTGAAATGCAAAAAGTACAATGAGGTGGGGCGGGGCGGGGGCGGGGGGAATTTTTTCCCCCCCGTTTAGAAACGAGGCAGGGGACGGGGGTATATTCCTCCGCCCCAACCCCCGCTCCGCCACCCGTTTGAAATATATGTATGTACATAATTATACATATAATGATATTATCAATTATACTACTAATTATACGTGTTTATTAATAAAAATTATTAATTATTTATATTAAATTTATTAATACACTTATATTAAATTCCTAACTACACTTAATACAATAACACTTTTTTCTAAAAAAACACAATAATAATTTAGTAATTGTATTGGTATCAAAAGTAAAAACTTGATTATTTTAGTTATATTTTTTTATCATATTAGATTGTATTCAAATAATTTTTGTTTAATTATTTTTATGAGTTTCAATTGTGAAGTTACAATGAATAATAATTTGGTGATGTGTTAATATTTTAGTACTTGATTATTTGCTCAAATTTAATTATAATAAATTATATAATAATTTTTTTTAACACCACGGGTGCCCCCGCGAGGGAAGTGGGGCGGGGCGGGGGAAGTCGGGGGTGGGGGACGGGGGTCATTAATAGGCAATAGGGCGGGGGATGGGGGAAGGATCCCCTGCCCCATTACCACCCCTAAATATGACACTTTCAATGGGACGGAGGAATTAATTACTTTTGTGTTAAGATCAAGATGAAATACAGAAAACCCTTTGTGGTTTCGTAAAAAATCAACGAGCTGCTTTATGATTTTGAAATACCCACATAACCTTCTTGTGGTTAAATTAAATTGGAATAGCATTGTTTGACCTGCTATGGTACTGGTAGCCCAGTTTTTATTGATTTTTTTCTTTTCTTTCTTCCCTTCATTTTTTTTTTGTTTTCCTTTCCTTTTTTTATATATATTTTTCTTCACTTTCTGTCTTCCTGCATTACCACACAATAGCCACTGCTATACTACCACCACTATCTCTATCTTTTACCTACCTACCACCACCATCCGCCACCACTCTCTCTCCTTGCCTAATTTCCCTCCTTCCATTTCCTTTTTCCTCTCCCTTCTTCTCTCCCCCTTTCCTTTCTCTCTCTCTCTATCCTTTTCTTTCTTGATGATCGGATTTGGTCACTAGAGAGAAGATTTGGCTGCAACTAAATCTCTGTTCGTAACCAGATCTTCTCCGTGTGATTAGATAAGGTCACTAGAAGGAAGGGAAATGAGAGGGAGGCATGGGAACAAAGGAGCACTACAAGAAATTTGGCCTTTTGTGACAATAAAAAGTCATCACTAAAAATCAAAAAGTCGTCATTATATGAATATAGTGATGACTTTTTCCATTGTCACATGGTTGTCACTAATTCTATGTCACAAATAGGTACGTGTGACAACTCTTTTAAAGTCATCACTATGTCACAAATAGGTACATGTGACAACTCTTTTAAAGTCATCACTGAATCTTATTATTTAATGACGAGAACTAAGTCGTCACTAACGGTTGTCATTCTGTGACGAATTTTCTTGTCACTGTTTCACATATTTTTTTGTCATAAAAGGTAGCAAAAGTCGTCACAAATTTGAACTCTACAGTGACGACTTGAACTTGTCACTATCATTCCTAGTATTCGGTGACAAGAATAATCGTCACTTAGTGAACTTACAACTTTGTTTGGAAGATCTGCAATTGTTCATTACAAATATAGCATTGTCACGGCATTTCCGACAATTATAGTAAAAAATTAAATTTGCATGATAGTGACAACTTTGAAGGTTATCACTGAGTTTGTCTTAAAGAGTTGAAATTGGCCATTACAAATATAGTATTGCCATGGCATTTTCAACAATTATAGTAGAACATTCAATTTGACAAAAGGCAAAATCAACGTAGAATATATGCCGCAAATTCATATATTTGGCCATAACACATCTATAAATTAATCAAAACAAAAGTGAACCACAAATGTTGGGTCCTAAATCCCACATAATCAATTCAAGTAGTAATGGCCAATACATATCCTTCCCAAAAGATAAGAGTACTAGATTTCTAAACTAAAACATAGACTATAGCACCAATGTCATATTTCAATCATCTCTAGCAGCATATCCAACAGTCTTCTCACGATCAATATGAAGCTAGACTGCATTGAAAATAAACTTTTCTTTAGAGTTTCAACATATCCAACTATTGTGAACTTAATAAGTAAAAAAATCAGTCAAAAAAAGAGTTTCAGCCAAAATAAAAGAATATGTGAATTTTAAGAAAGCAGCCACCCCAAGTTTATAAGACTCGTCCTTTCTATTATCAAGTTTCATCCAATTTTTGTCCATGTCCTAGAGTTACAAATCCAGAACATAAGTCACAAATTTTTATCTACACATTACAACCAGAAATAAGCATAGATAAGCTAGTTATGAAACAATAGATTTCTTGAAGTGAATCTATAAAGATATAAGTGCAATTCCTAATGTGCATAAGTAGGCAAGGGGTAAAATAGGAAAATCTCTACTTCTCTGTGTTTTTTCCAGATTATATATTAAACATACACTTTTGCTAGCTTAGACAATCATCCATGAATTTCATTTTGAAGGAACAAGGAATGGAACTGTTAAGTGGCAGCAACTGCAAATCTGTTAGTGTTGTTGCAGTTGCATCCTTTAAAAGAGAGACTAATAAGTCAAAAACAATCTATTAAAACATAGTTTAAAGAAGTTACCTGACAAGTAATGAAAAATTAGAAGAACAGAGGTAAAAACAGGCCTAATTGTCTCTTGAGTCCAGTGTAAAGCAGCTGCAAAAAAGGCAATGAAAAAGCTGAGAACCATTTTTCAATTGAGGCTCCAATGAAAAAGCTGATTAGTGAACAAATATACAGAAAATAGAACACCAAACATAATGCACCAAGTGTAACAACCCATTTAATGGGATTAGATATGTTACCATCAGGAACAAAATCAGTTGCACAGAAAGTTGAGAAAAAGAATAAACTACATGCATATAGATTCTAAGATTTAGTGAGGAAAATGGATTGAAAAACATGGTACTGACAGATTTTTAACTAGGAGTGGTAGGACTGAGTGAGGAAAAAATGGGTAAAGAGAAAATTTTTACTTGAGGTTTATATAGGTCAAGTTTATGTCATGATAAGTTCTGTCACAAAGATATTCGTGCCATCGTCTTCATTTTCTCCACCTTTATGTATACTTCAGTTTCATAATGACAGAAACTCATCGAATTAGTGAACTGTGGTAGTTGTTTAGATCAATAGAGTTCCATATTGTCCTTAATAGAATATTGAGTTTGAGCAAAACTCTTATCTGGATAAAAATTTCTCCCATTGCTGACCTTTTAGGCTTTAGCTAGTCTCTTTACAATTCCAGTTAAGTGCTGTTATGAAGACATGACAAGAAAAAAGAAGCAGAAAACAAGGAAATATACAAGTCTATTATTTAGTTTGAGAATCCTATTCAATTCTTGAATGGCATATCAAGTATGAACATGAAAGTATTAATTATACTTATAGATTGAGTAGAGCAGTAATAGCATTCATGGTTCTTAAAAAGGAAAAATAAAAAATGTGCTATGACTAACAAATTTAAGAATCTTGTCCATTTCCAAAATGTTATTTCATTTTCATAAGATTCTTTCTTCTTGATGAGACATTGTCGTATATACTGTGCTCAACTAAGCTTATGAGTGGGCCGTTAATCCATTTTGCTTTTACAATATAAATTATAAGAAAAAGAAAAAGAAAAAGAAAGAGGAGAGAGAATGAAACAGATGTCAAAACAAAAACTCCATTACATTTTTTGGTTTCGAAGTTAAATTGTATCCCATAATAGTGGAAAGGCAGCTGGAGCCAACCTAGTGCTATCACCAAGTAGCCAAAAGTACCTCTAACAAGTGTAGTTGCATGAGTTTTATCAGCTTCAATGGACCTTGAAGTTCCAAAATCTGACACTTTGGCTATGTGCTTCCCATCCAAATGTATATTGTTGGACTCGATGTCTCTATGATAGATGGGAATTGCGGCTGCCAAGTGTAAATATGCCAATGCTCCTGCTACTTCACTTGCTATTCTTAGTCTGAAGTTCCAAGTGAAGGAGAATGAATCATCTATCTAATTATGAATGAGGTTGGAGAGGGTGCCATTAGGGATAAATTCATAGACCAATAGAGGAACTTCTGTCTCTAAGCAATAACCCAGTAGTTTAACTATATTCTTGTGGTTGACTTGTTAAAGAACAATAACCTCATTAATGATTCAGTACCATAAAGCTTCTGTCAGTACCATGTTTTTACTTTATCTTTGGCATTAAATGCTTTTATCTAAATTAGTAGAACAATATATGGACTCTTTACAGGTTAAGTGCAATCCTATATAAAGCACATCAAAACCAACTAGAGAACTCTGTTTGCTTGGCAGAATAGTCAGCAGTAGTTGTTGACAAGAAATTCTAAAACTGAAAAAGAAGCTCCATTCATTCACAAGCAGGCCGTCATCATAGCTAAACAGATTTTCTCTCTTTGGCAGAGTGGACGAGAAGAAGATACAACACTAGGACAATCTCTATTCAAAATAAGTAAATCTTGAAAGAGTTGCAAAAATTTCTAAACTTAAGCGGGGCTGTGATTTAAAACTTGGCCCTTCGCTGTGTCTATCCTGCATATAACTAACTTAATGCAAGTGTTCTACAAGTTACCTTTGCTGTGTTGAAAACAACATTTTTGCAGTCTGCAAGAATGCTCACAGACCAAGCAGGAAGGAAATATGAATTCCTCTTGAATGTGACGTTGGCATCTACTTTCCTATCATAGTTAGCAAGAAAGGCTACACAATCGTTTGAAGTTTCATAGTACACATGTGCCTGATCAAACAAATTCATTCTGTTTTTTGGATAAATTCACTATTTTGGATAAATATACTGCATCCTTTGCCTATTTCCGAAGACATAAACTGTAATGATCATCAGAAACGTCTATTGCGTACGTCCTCTTATGAAAAACTCTTTCTCTTATCACTACCCACTATTATAGTGGGGGCAATGGGGAAGAAGTCCTTGAATTAAATCAGTCGGTTCAAATGTTCAACAGAAAAATTGGCCTCAATCTACTGTTGTCCAACTCATTATAGGAATAGAAATATCGAGTCAAGAAACGGGTTCTTCATTTTCCTTTTAAACAGGAACCAACCAATATCAAATCTAAAATTACAGAATAAAAACTCTTCAGAAAATCCCTTCATTACACAATCAACAGATATTTACAACACCCAACACTAAACTCAAATCCAAGCACAGACTGTGATAAGCCTACACATAATGGGCAGAAGACACATTAACAAACAGCCATTAGACAGAAATGTTCGAAAATAGATGGAAAATATTTAGATCATTTACCTCAAATTATGCCGTGACAACCTTAGGTCTTGTTTTCCTTCTGATTCAGTCTTCAAATTTTGGCTTTTCCCTAAAATTCATGGTACTGGCTCAATTTAGGGATATTTGCTATCTACTACTCTACTAAAGCTGCCCTATCAGCTTGGGTAGCTCTTTTTTTTTTTTTTAACAAAGATGATGGGAAAGTTTATTGAGAATGATATGTGCCTCATTGCTAAATTACAGAACCAAGAGTACCAACAACTACCATTGGACAAAAATGAAATACCATATCTCAATGGAAATATTCATAAACAAGAGTTTGCAATGAAATACCATATCTCAATGGAAATATTCATAAACAAGAGTTTGCAGTTTTGAGTAACATTAGGCCAAAATTACCTCTTGTTAGGAATCTCCATTGCTTGAAACTGAATTCAGCTGCACAGGGCAAACAATAACTTGTGCAGCATTTCAACCTAAATCATCTAAAATTGGAAAACTTTTATAACTTCTTCACTATTACCAGACACTCGTTCAAAAACCTCTCAAGCTCTGATGTATATACACTGGGAAAAGTCCGATAATGGTCAACATGAGGTGATGCACCAAAGTTGAATGCCCACACATTTTTCCCACTTCTCTTCTGTTCTTCAACAAATGACTCAACTGATGAGAATGGAATGACCTTATTAGCTGTACTATACAGATAAAGATGTGGGCAAGAAGGCCGGTTTTTTGAAAGGACGGAGATTATCTTTGTCAACTGCTGTTTGACGTCGTTCAAGTTTAGGAGATAAGAGAAGAGCTTCTCAAATGCTGACAAAAGTAAGGTTTTAACGGACAGGGGCTCCTTTTCTCGCAACTTTGAGGTATCAACTCCACTTTCCGATTGATTTCTTCCTACAGCTACAACTGATGGATAAGATGATGAATTGTATTTCTTTAGCAGGGCTGCAGTAAATCCAGCAGCCCAGACCTTGGGATCTATATTAGCGTCACCTCCTGAATCAACAATAATTCCCTTGATTTTCTCCAATAAATCTGGCCTACTTTGCAAATTCTCAAGAATGGAACCATACCTCCTCAGATGCTTCGGATTCGACCCAAGCCATCCCAACAAAACTGCAGCAAAGATTGGCCCTTTATCCCCGATGACCCCATTTTCTCTAGGGTGAATTCCATCAAGAGCGTAATTCCAGTGGAAAGATTTAGCTTTTTGGTCAGAGAAAATGCGGAAGAAGATTGAGGTGGAGAAGAATGAGTTGAGGAGAAACAGTGAAGAATTGAGGGAATGGGAAAAGCCAAATGGGGTTGTTGAGGGGTGGTGGGGAATGTGGGCGTTTGAGATAATAATGGAGTGGTGATTTTGGGGGTTAATAAACGAAACTGCAGGAGTTGGAATTGGGCGATGATGATGATGATGATAGTAAGGAGGAGGAGAAGGAAGCAGTGTGGAAAAGGGCTTTAGAGGAAGCGGCTTTTGGAGAGGGAAAAGGGAGTTGGGAAGATGGTGTCCGAAGGCAAAGAAAGAGGGAAATGAGTTTTGTCTGAAATTTGGCCAAGTGTTGAGTGTTTTTCTTCCAAATCAGCTTTAAATGACGTCGTTTCTGCTTCTTTTAGAACCCCGCCTCTACTCTTTCAATTTTCAGCTTCCCGCTTCCACTATTGCACACTAAAAAATACGCGTTGTCTCTAAATTGTTGAACCTTTTTTTAATAAAAGTAACGCCTTCTATCTCTTTTTCTTTTCCCAATCTTTGTGTAATTAACATTGTTTATTATGTTGAGCTTTTTCATTTCACATGTTATATTAAAACTTTGGAATATGAAAATTTAGTATTTTTTGATTTTTTTCTTTTTTTTCTAACATAGGTTTTTTAGGATCTCTACAAAAAATAATGTTCAAAAACTAAAAGGCTTATTAAAAATATATTTATGATTCAAAAAAAGACCTTTTAATGTAAATATTTTTGGTATCAATTTAATAATTTTATCAATTATGCACGAATTGTGGTTTGACAAGACCAAACAATCTGTTTAGTTGATCAAATAACCAAAATGGTTTACTAATACATGCATGAAACACTAAATCTATTTGATACAAGTACTGATTCATACACCATAAAAAATTTGAATATTGTAAATTGTAATACATAACAACGCCAGTCATGCAATTGTCAAGATTTTTACTTAATTTCATATTAAATTTTATTATTCTTTGCCATTATTTTCACACTATGTTAATCAGTAATTTTCCATATGTTGTCAAGAGAACTAAATAATGAATTCATGATATTTTTTAACTTTATAACAAGGTATTAGCTAAATTTGGAATAATTAAAAAATAGGTATATATTTTTTTTACAATACCTTCCTTATTTTGCCAATGATAAACACAAAATAAAGTGTAAAGCATAGGGTGCCATAATAGAATTAATAAAATTGGTTTATCACGTACGAGGCTAAATTGCAAAAGATAAGGTGTCATGGTAGAGTTAATGAGATTAGTTTACCACATACGGGGCTAAAATATAAAAGTTCGGTTGTCATAACATAATTAATTAAATTATTTACAGCATATGGGCCATATAGAAAAAATTAGGGTGGCATATGGGGCTAAAATGTAATAGTTAGGGTGTCATATAGTAGAATTAATAAAATTTATTTACAACATATGGGCCATATTGAAAAAATTAAAGTGGTATGTGGGGTTAAAATGTAAAAATTAGGGTGTCATAGTAGAATTAATAAAATTTATTTACAACATATATGGCATATTGAAAAAATTAGGGTGACATAGTAGAATTAGTGAAAGTAAATTGGGAATAAACACTTTGGACAGTGACGACTAGTTGTTGTCACTAATTTAGAACTGACAACTATATTGTGACGATATTTTAAGTTATCACTGTAGGACCAATTTCAATGACAACCTATTTTCCAGTCGTCACAATGGTGATCTCCCGCCACACTGGCTAGTTGCGCGCCATCCATATTGTGACGACTTATCCCATGTTGTCACTGTTGCCGGGTGAACCCACGATCAACTATGATGACATTAAAACTCGTCACTAAAGTTTTCAATTGTGACAAGTTTCTCTGTTGTCACAAAAGGCCAAATTTCTTGTAGTGGAGAGAAGAGGAGAGAGGACGAGGGAGGGAAAGGGAAAAAGGAGGAGGGAAAGGGAAGTGGAGAGAGAGAGAGAGATATGAGAAGACGGTGGTGGTGGGTAATGGTGGCAGCTGGTGGAGGAGGGGGGAGGAAAAAAGAAGATGGGGGATGAATACTTTCTAAAAATTTTATAAGTATCTCAAAAATTTTAAAATTTGTAAAAGCATCCAAGATAGTTTAGGCAAAGGAATTTAAGCACCAAATATAAAAAGAAAAAAAATTAAATAATAATAATAATAATAATAATACATCACTTGTAGGTCACATATAGGTTACAAGTGAAATTTCATATTGTTTAAAGTTTAAGAGGATTATATGGACATTTCAAAATCATAAGGTGTCCGATTGATTTTTGGCGAAACCACGAGGAGGTTTTCTGTATTTTACCTTTTGTATTACCGGTTTATTTGGGATTTTATAATAAGTTGACAAACATCCCACCATTTTTTATAATTATTGAATAGTTACCAATTCCTTTGAATATGAATTTATCTAAATTTAAACTTTATTAATAAATTTCCATACTTTTGATGACCATATTCTATTTTTTTTCAAAATTCTTTTGATATTTTTGAATTGACATTAAATTTGAAAAGCATGAGTGTACTTAATAAGTTCAACATTAGTTGGACAAGTATTCAAACATGTGACAACTGGAAAGAACAAGAATCCATTCATTTAGTTTATGCTTGTAAAGAGCTAATTGTGATTTCATAATGCACAAATAATGCACGTGCAAATCCTACTACTTATTTTTTGAAACTTAAGGTATTGTTATGTAGAGAGTTACTTCAACATTTTTGTACTTGTTAACGAGTAAACCTGATATCTTTAGGATGCAACCATTCTAAACATGTCTTGATGTTTTAGAAAGACACATAATTTGAAGTATATAATTTGTTGGCATAGACTAATGTAGAACTTACCATTGAAAAGAGAAATTTTAGTGGCATAATTGGATCCTTAAACAATCTAATAAAGGCATGGCATACCATTTTGCAACCGTATATCATTACAAATTGAGGAGCTAGTACACTATCCCACTGGAAACAAATCTCAAACACTAAATAGCCTCAATCGGACAACTATATGTTTACCAAATGTAAGGGAAATAATTGAAATAAGTGGAATTTCCTACACTTATCCCAAAAATTTACCACAGGATTAATATTTGTACATGAAGAGGTAGTTATCCAAGGGTTTAATCCTCATGGTTGTGGAAAATAAATGAATAAATAAATATATATATATATATTGAAAACAACTTTCCAGACTCCAGCTCTTAAAAAGCTCCCAACTACCCATCTCTTTTTCATAGAATTTGATTTATTTTAATTAGATAAAATTACTTAATATTTGACTATATACTTATGATATTGAAGCTATCAATTATTAGCATTTCCTAAAGTTGACTAATTCATGTTAAATTTACATATGACCTCAAATTGAAATCTTAGCAAACTTATATATGACTATAATTCAGAAAGATATAAATGACCATAACTAAAAAGTCTAGAAAAGCAAATTAGTAATCTCAAGATAATTCAAATAATTAAGAATGTACAAAAGTAATGGGCATTCTTAAGATTAAAGAAAATATCATGAATAGGAAACTAAAAGCATTTACAAACAGAACTTTCCAAGATTTTATCGAAACTTGCCAGAAAGTAGATGTATGACGAATTAGTTTTGTGCGTGTCTAGAGTATAAAAGTGTAGTAGATTGAAAAGCAACCTCTTACAGACATAAGTGATGTGAGAAATACAATGTAGTCAAGGTGAATGTTTTAGTATGTCCATATCTTACCTTATAGCTAGTTCTACGTACCCATTGTTCGGTGGAAGATAAAGCAGAGGGATCAATCTCTAATCTTGGACTCAGATCTAAAGCGTTGAGTATGACGTGCGCGGGGTATACATATAATATTAAGCTCATCGCAATCAAGTTTTACATTTATAAATTCCTAAATACCCCACACGCGATTTATCGCAAGTATACGAATCGTGAGCGAGTATAGGGTATTAAGGGTCGATCCCACAGGGAAGAATGCAATTACCGATGTTTTCAAACTCCTTTATTATTTAGACTACCACAAATATAAAATGTATGAAAATAACACTAGAAATCTCCTAGAGATATGGAATTCCTTACTACTCTTGCAAATGAGATTACCGGTTAAGTGAATGCTATTATCTTGACTAGTTATGGCGTAATTTCCTAATTTATGTGAAACCAACTTTCGTAGTGAATCAACTATACTTGTAATTAAGCCATACCTACTCTCGTGGTTATGAAATTAACTACAAGTTCATTTCTTCTATGAAATTACATGAAACAAGTCACTTAAGCCA
The DNA here is from genome assembly GCF_003713205.1 of Coffea eugenioides. Taxonomy (NCBI): domain Eukaryota; kingdom Viridiplantae; phylum Streptophyta; class Magnoliopsida; order Gentianales; family Rubiaceae; genus Coffea; species Coffea eugenioides. Next base: position 37,234,948 of record NC_040035.1, on the reverse strand, counting down.
CATAGGTGCACCTCTACTTTCGTGAGTGTACTCCCTAGGCTTATCACTTCTTTGAACTAGTGTTAAATTCCAATTTTCATTGCAAACTTAACACCTTAAGATTATCATAATTAATGGCCAGTTAATCATGATTAGATAACCAAAAGTGATAAATAATGTACTCAAAATAATATCATCAAATAGCCAAGTAAACCTCACAAACAAAATATAGCAAGTTCAACCATAACTCTAGGCATAAACTTTAACTAAACATAATAAAAACACAAAGCCAACTTGTATTATAATTAAACATGAAATCCAATACAAGAGAGAAAGTAGTAGAAGAGATATCACCCTTGTCACATGAGATCGACCTCTTCATCTTTGCTCCTCCAATCTTCATCCAAATCTAACAACAAATACAAGATGGATAAACTACTCTACCTATACTATACTAATGAACCAAGGAAACTCTAGTGAAAACTACATTTCTGGTGAGTTTCTCTAGCCTTCTCCCAAGTTATTTTGAATCCTGTAAGTCCATGGCTATATATAGATGAATTCCATCAGGAAATGAGGCTTGAAACATCCCTTTTACAGCTGCTAATTGGTTGTCATACGTTCATCCATAGCTGTAAATTGTTGAAGGAGAAAACAGGTTGTACCAGCAGCTATTTTTGACCAGAATCTGGCTACTTCAACCGCTATTTTCTCTATGATGACGGCTAAATTAACTCTTGTACAAAACATAGAAGTTGTAGTCCATTGAAATAGCTGTCCAATGCCTCAAGAATCATCCAATTTGGAGCTGTCTAGACCGAGATATGATAAAAATACCACTGACTGGTCAATTCCGCATTTTCAGCTCTCAGCAGTAGACTTTTACTTCTGTATTTTGACATTTTGACCAGGAAAACAGCCGAATTGGACTTTGATGTCTTCACACCAAATGTAGATATATCTCTTAGCTTCAAAATGGTACCAAGATCACCTTGATCCGATCTGTGTAGCTCCAGATATAGTCAAAATACGAAAATGTGTCTGAATTGTCAAAGCTGACTTTTTCTTGATTCAAATTGCATTTTTCCTTTTACACTTCATATTTTATTTTCACCATTTTAATCCATCTTCAATCATCCAAATATTTTCTCAATGCACTTCATTTGATGATTGAATCAATAAACCTACAAAATATGAAGTTTTTACCATAAAAATCAATAGAAATGCAATTTTCACACTTTAACCACAAAATGCATATTTTCACTAGAATCTTAGTTAATTATTTATAAAACTAAATAAAACACACCAAAACTAATTAATAAAGCACACTAAAAATACGTAAAATATACTCTTATCAGAGTACCATAACAACTCCATTTCTCATGGTAGCAAATACCACCTAGTTGCGACATGAATTAAAATGTTTCCATTTGAAATCCTTAAACAGAAGTCTCTAATGGTCCACTACAAGTATTTGAGAAATGATCGTCTAAAGAAGTCAAATACAATATATCTCCTCTCCAAGTGTTTGTGGAGGATGAAGTGGTAAAAAAACTGCACTGCTGATGGGTTCCAGGCTTTTTTGATTCATACATTGCAAGCCAATCTTGCAACCATATGCTATTAACTAAACAATAAATCACGAAACCTATCTTAACCAATGGAAATGGCTTGGTTTAGTGTTTTGCTAACAATAGTTATTACTACAAATTGGTGCTGATGAAATTTGACTCTTTCCTATGTATGACAAAGCAAACTATGATGTAGTCAGTTTTTTTTTCCTTACATATGACATTTTATACCTCTTCATTACTGGTTCAATTATCAATCTTAGACCAAATACTCAACAAAACCTACATTTAGTTCCTATTAAACAAGAAAATTCCTAATAAATCTTACAAGAAGTCTAGGACGAGAACATATTTGTTTTGTTGAATTACTCTTTTAACAATTTTTAGATAGTAGTACTAAGTGAAGAAATCAAATTGTGTATACATGGAATGATTTGCCCATAGATAATTAGATAACATTAGCTGCTCAAGACCACAAATTCCTATTAGCATGTGAGTGTGACATATTTGATTTAGAACAAATTAACTTGAGCATCTACTGTAGTAGAGACCAATACTTTTGACGCGTTAGAAAAGGCTAAGCAACTAATCCTTTTCAAATGAGAGTAAGCTTATTTACAAGCTGTTAAATGTATGGAAAATAATTAAAAGCTTTACATGTGCAAAATTAGTGCTATAACTCAGACTCTCACATGTTGTAGATGAGTATAGTTGAATCGTCTGTGCCAATAGCAACTAGGTTGTTATCTTGTGGGGCTAGAATGCCATACATGTAGCTGCAGGTGGAGCCAATGGGAAGCTTCTCACTTTCTGCAATTGCAGTTGACAAATCAAACTGGTCATGTAAAATGGTAATCTAGTAATAGACATAGCAATTTAGTTTTTTCAAGTGTTCAAGAATTTGGAAACTTTGAGTTGCCCTTCAGTAATAGCTATTAGATTGATAGGATATCTGTGGAAGTCAGAATAAGCATTTGTTTACATTACTGAAGTGTTTTGGTTTATATTTTCTGCATGCATTTTGCTTTTTTCTCTACCTTTAGCACTAGTTAATAAGCGATGAAATTTTCACAAATAAGTTCCCACGAGTTCTTATGTTAGTATGATTCAGTTTGATTAAATTTCAATATACCTTTTGACCTAAGAATTGCGATCACCTCCTAAAGATGTTAATCACATACTTACCTCAAAGGTTATTGTGTTGAACAAAGAAACTATTTCTTCCTGATGCTAATATGAGATAAGAGTCATTCCTGGATAAAGCAAAGCATGGTGAAGCTATTTGAAATGGATCATCACTAAGGTTGTTGGTTATAATTATTCCACTTTTTGGATGCCATACACAAGGGAGATGATTTCTTATTGCCTAACAATTTTGTTTTTTTCCATTTGACAAATTAGAAAAAATAATTAGAGTCTAACAGAAAATCAACACACAAGAAAATAGTGATGCACATATACAATTGGGAAAAGATAAATGTACAAATGAAAATAGAATCGATTAACTTTTCTATCTAGCCATAATTGTTATACCCGCTTCCTAACCACTTCCAATTGTTTTTTGATGCAATTATTTAATAGGAATGATGAGGAGATGACCTCTCTATTTCAGATCAAAAATCCATTCCAAGAATGTTTTACTTCAGCACAGATGTCCCACAATTCTGTCACATGGATGAGGAGTTGAATTTTGTAGCAACAGACTGCCAATTACATTATTTGCCAAGATTTTGACCTTACTATCATCAGAAAAACAACCAAAAGAGTGTCTTCCTTGTTGAAGCAAACATAAGGCTTTGCATTAAAATAGAGAAAGAAGCCAACAAGTAAATGAAACACCATTTTTATAGTCGTAGACTATAAATGTATAATCCTTATATGCAAGTAAAAGCATATCTATACTATACATAAAAGTGCATTAAGTGTTTCTTACTTTTTTATGTACCTATTTTTCCCTTAATGGAAACACTATTCTCCTATCTAATTAGCTTACTCTAAGATACATTACCTGATAGTTAACATTGCCTGACAGTTTAAGTGTGGATGTATACAAGAATATAATGCTTCATTTAAAGTTTGATTTTAAGTTAGAAAATGCAAGCTTCATGCTAGATCAAAAGCTGAGAAACATGCTACTAACTGAAAAAAAAAACATGTTTTAACATATCTTATATTGCATGATTATGAAATCGAGATAAAGAGTAGAGGGATAGCCATATGCTAAGTTCTTCACAAAATTAATACATTTTCCTTCTTTTACTGATATTCACATCTATCATTTGTTCAAATCCAATTACAACAATCAAAATTTACAACTAATTTAGTGATTTATTTCTCCAATCAATAATTACGTGCGACGCACGTGCATTTTAATTTCTAATTATTCTAAAAATGTGTAAAGCCCAAATTGAAAGGCCCCCATTAGCATCAAGAGAGAGTTAAAATCTTGACATTGCCTACGTTCCAAAACTTGAGTAAATATTCATCCCCAATGACCAAAAAGTTGTTTCTACTTGTATTGAATTGCACTATGCCTGTAGAAGATTTGGAGAGCCAATCATAACTTCAGGTTATATAGCCTTGGGTATAGTTCCATTCAACTAAGTATGAGTCTCCATCTTTGTTTGTGCCACAAGAAAAGAGCCTAACAAGTTTTTAATGCTCACTTAGTGAACAGGGAATAAAAAAAAAAAAAAAGAATGACCAAGTACAGTTCTATAATTAAGCACTTGTCTTTTACCATCATCACCATAGGCCATTCTTATGCGAAAATAACTATTGCATCAAAGACAACCCTTGGTTCTATATAATCAAATAACCATGTTTTTGTCTCTCTATTTGTCGATGTGGCATATTCAAACTGCAAGCATTAATCAAAAAAATAAAACAAGAAGAAAAGAAGAAGAAGAAGTAAACCGAATGAAGTACCAAAAATAAAAAGAAAGTCTTTAATGGTAACAAGTATAGAAACTACACAAGGATATCTTCCTTGAGATGTGCACATAACGAGTTTAAAGGGCCTCTATGACCTTCAAATGTGTATTGCTTGTACCAGTCACTATACCCCATACCTAACATATAATATAGAGATAATTAGTCTATTTTCTCTAATGAGTAAAACTACTAGAATTTAATTTTTTTATTGTTTAGACCTGAATGAGTTTGTTCTCTCCATATGTTATTACAAGAATTTGATCATATGGTGAAGTGAATGCAAGGTTATATACACCTCCCAAGTAAGCATCAATCTTTAGAGTTAAAGCTAGTATGGAAGCTAACATGCTTTAGAATTTAGTAAGAAAAAAGACAATAGAAATAGCTCCAATTGTTTCTTGATGTAATTACTGATAGCATGATAACAATACAACTGGACAATGTTTTTGAAATATGCAACACCTATTACACTGGATATAAGGAATTATATTTTTAACAAAATGAATACTTAGAAGATAGATATCACATAGGAAGTTTGTTTCCTACATACTTACCAGAGAATGAACCATATGGCCTCCATAAAACATGATATACTGATATTTGTTGATTTTGATCATAATCAAACTGTATTTGAAAGGTATTATTTAACATGAGAGTACCAAACTATATTGAAAGGGTATTATTTAGCATAAAAGTATTATTTACCAGATAATGAACCATATGTCCTCCATAGCCTTCAAAGTCACAACTTAAAAATGTCAGCTGATGATCACTAAAACATATCAAAACGCATAGAATAAATATATGTATACATATGGGATCAAAAGATGCCTAGTAATTGTTTCTTGATGTAATTACTGATAGCATGATAACAATACAACTGGACAATGTTTTTGAAATATGCAACACCTATTACACTGGATATAAGGAATTATATTTTTAACAAAATGAATACTTAGAAGATAGATATCACATAGGAAGTTTGTTTCCTACATACTTACCAGAGAATGAACCATATGGCCTCCATAAAACATGATTTACTGATATTTGTTGATTTTGATCATAATCAAACTGTATTTGAAAGGTATTATTTAACATGAGAGAACCAAACTATATTGAAAGGGTATTATTTAGCATAAAAGTATTATTTACCAGATAATGAACCATATGTCCTCCATAGCCTTCAAAGTCACAACTTAAAAATGTCAGCTGATGATCACTAAAGCATATCAAAACGCATAGAATAAATATATGTATACATATGGGATCAAAAGTGTGACGCCCCCACTTCTCCCTAAGGCGAACCAAAGGGTATCCGCGGGACGCCTGCCTAGCTCTCGCCAGGACTCAAACAATTCCATTCAACTTATAGCCGAACCACACAACACAAGCCAATAACTTAGATACAATAAATGCGGAAGTATTCAAACTTAATAATAGTCATCCATTCTCCAAACCACACGTCAGAATACAGATTACATTTCGTCCAAAGGGTCACATCACGGGGTATCTATCAGCTTGCCACCCGCACCCCCCCGGAGAGTTTCGCTTCGTGACTCTTCACGAACGAGAGGCTCGGGGCTTTTCCAGACGAAGGACTTAAGGTCCCAACTGTCGGCATATGGCTCTGATACCAACTGTGATAGTTCTCAGGGTCACATTTCCATACCAAAAGTACAATTCCAAAACCAAAGGCATAACCAAAAGTAATAACAAGCCCTAAACAAAAGTACATCAAGAGGGCTTCTCCATTTTACCTCCGAGTTCAAACCTGTTAAGGAAAACAAATCTACAGGGTGAGCAAAACGCTCGTAAGGCCAAGAACACACATGCAGACACATAGTTCAGATAACAAGCCCAAATACAATTCAGGTAATAGCTTGCAAGTAATTAATAACGCCGATAAAATGTAACTAGAAACAATTCAAGGATATGGAAGCTCTCAGGAGCTAAGTTCCACATTTGCCGATGTCATTTGTATATCTCCCCGTGATGACTCTCCGTCAACCGGGTTGATATTTTCATATCCGTAGTTCACCACTTACTTCTCATCCGTCCACCATACACCACTTCGGGCCCGCACGACATTTAGAAGGCTATACTCCACGAGTATGCCAAGCAAGATCTCTCAAATAGATCAAGCTTATCATGTAATTCTCATGGCTCACCAAGGTTCCCGACCAAGCCCATGCCGGCTCGAGTTCCAAGGTCGGCCTATGAGTTTGGGCATCCCCCATGTATCATGTAAGTGTCGAGGAGATTCACTCCAACGACGTATGCAATCATAGCATACCATGTCATGTATTCAAGCATTTGACAGGTTTAAGCAGGCATTTCAAGTCATGTAACCAGGCAAATCATGTTAAGCATGAGTCATTCGTTTCAAATGAGAACGAGTGCGATCAAGTACACACTCGACTCCATTTTTGTCAAAATCGGATAGGCTACGCATGTAATCAGGTAAGTCAAGCATGAATCAAGTCCTTAGAGTTCAAGTAATCATACACTTGACACTCACCAAGTTATGCAAGCAAGTAAGTTGGAGGGAGAGTTCAAACTTCCACGGTAGGGTCCTCTTGGAGGTCCTCGTGCGTGCCTGAACATCGAGTATTAGATAATTACTATAGGTCCCCAAGTGGTGAGAAAGATTGAACACGAGTAAGGTTCGAAAATATTTGAAACTTCATTTGACTTGCCTTTGAAGTTGGATTCTCAAAAGGTGTAGGACTCAAGTAAAAGAATATCGGATTATTATCCTTAAAATCATTGGTTGAAAACGAGTACGAGCGAAAAGATTGCAAAACGAACGATCGAAATCGGAGAAGGGTTGGCCACGTCACAATCCGGCCGGAACCTGGCCGGATATCCGGCCGGATTTCTGGCCGGATTGGAGGCAGTGGCTAACCTCCTTTTTTTCAAACTTCACCACTAATCCGGCCGACAATCCTGCCAGTTTTTGGCCGGATTCAAGGCCGGATTCTGTGGAATAGTTCCTTCGCGGATTTCCTTTGGAATTTCAGAATTTTCGATTTTTGGTCAAATGTTTGAAAAATCATAATTTCTTTTCTACAAATCGAAACTTGATAAATTTGGTACCGTTGGAATCGTCTTCCAAAGTACTAAAAGTCCTTAGAAGACATTGTTCCATGAATCTAAGTGGAAGGTATTCAAAAATGAGCCTAAAGTTGCTATTCTAGATTACCAGGATTGAGCCGGGGTTGGTTTTTCACTAACTTTGGAAATTCGGCAAAAATCACTCGTTGCAAACCGGCCCTTGAAACTTATAACTCAATTAGAAGTGCAAGTAAAGTTTTGGACAGAGCAAGCGTCTCAAGAATCGGAGTTTCGAGCACCAAGATATGGTAGCTCAAAGTTGGGAAAGATTCAAGATGGTTACAAAATTTCCAGATTTGGTTCCGACTTTGGACCTTTTATTAAGTGTCGAAACGGACTTGGATTGACACCAAATTTTGCAGTATAATACTCCCATATGAAGGGTATCTCTCTATCAAATTTTATGGAAAAATACCCTCGGAAAGGTGGTTAATCAATCAACCAAAGTTTGGAAAAATCCTTAAGGCAATCTGTCCAAATCTAAGGTTTCAAAAACGAGGCAGTCGCCGTATTTTGATCATAACTCCCTCAATTTAACTCAGAATTGGGAATGGTTGATAGTGTTAGAAAATACATTCACAGTGCTAAAATTTCACAGAAGAAATCATTTCAAGTTTCAGCATGCAACTGGTTCGAAATTAAGCCTAAAGTTGCAGCATCATCAAATCATTTCGGCAGAACGGAGAAACAGGACAGCCGACTTCAGATGAATGGTGTGGCTCACACACATGAAACCAAAATGTGCATTATACACCGTTGGAAACATGGGAACGTCTAGTTTCAAATGCCACTAACGGCACTCGATTTCGACGTCGGAGTACGGAGTTATGGACGAAACACGAACACTGGTCTGGTTACGACGGCAACCATTTCCCAGATTACTAGCTTTGGAAAATAAATTCTTTTGATCAACCAAAACTCAATATTTTTCAACGAAATTTTGTACACAACTTCTACAACATGTAAAAAACATAATCAAGCCATTAAATCCTCAAATTTCTGCATTAAAGTGACCGAACAGAGCAGGGGTAAAATGGGAACTTTTTGTTTCAAGAGTTCAATAACGTTTCTGGTAACAAAGCACCTTTAATCTACTTCCTTAAGCTCTAATTCAGCAACAAAACCATCATCAAACATCATCACAGCCATCAACCCAAAGTGGGAGTTCATAGAGCCCACGTTTAACAATTTTCCAACATCCACAACAACCCATAAGAGATCAAGAGCTAAAAGATATGCTAGACTTCCAAAAATCAAAGTTAGAAGGCTAGATTAAGACTTACTCTTGGTTGATGTTTAAGGCAGAGATTCGGTTCTTCCTTGCTCCTAAGTGAGCCGTGCAAATCCTCCCCTTTTTAGCTAGATGTGAACTCCAAGGCTTAGGCTAAGTGGTGCTAAATTTTGAGAAGATTTGGTGGTGATTTGCATGAGCTTTGAAAGAGGAAATGTTGAAGGTTTCGGTTGTTCTTTGTTGCAGTCTAGCCGTCCATGAAGCTTTGCAGAAATGAAATGAGATTGCTGGTTCCTTTGCGTACATAAGACGCTTGACGTCTAATATATTAAATACGTCAAATCAATTACAACTAGTGCCCTACGCGCGCGTTTTGTGTTCGATTTCTCTTACGTTTGTTGCACTAGTGCACTAAACCTCTAGGGCACTTACATTCATATAAATTTTATTCATTCTTAATTGTCCCAAAATAATTGTCCAAAGTCCCTCAATTAAGCGCGCACGTGAAAACACGTATTTCCAATTTAGGCGTAATAAAATGAAACCTTCGAGAAATTCTTATAACGATCGTACCACTAGCTACCACTTGTGTGCTTAAACCTAAAATTGTCTATTTTAGGACCATTGTATATGTCTCAAATTTTTGAACTTATTTTATTCCCAATTGGCTAAAGTGTTTAGACACGTTTTCACTTTTTCACTAAACAAGCTTCTAAGAAAATAATTTTTTGAAACGAGATACTTTAAAAATATAACGAAGCTATAAAACCATGTACTTAGGTCTAATAAGGATAGAAAATAATATTCGGGGCAAAAATCCAAATAGATAATTAATTGAGCCAAAATTAGGGGTTTTAAAAATAATAATTTTACGAGTCCTCACATGAATTGAGTATTAATTCCTCCATTAACCTTTTTTTTAATCTATTATTGATCGTTCTTAATTCTCCAATATTAATACACTCCCGATTCAAGTATAGCCTAGAAAAACGTGCACCCGTCGTTCCGGACTAAACAAATTTTCGAAAAGTGAATTTTTCAACAAAACGCTTTAAAAATATAAAAAGGCGTCATTCCATATAAATGGATTTAAACTGGTCGAAATAAATAATTCGAAGAAAATGAGTGAATAATCATTTAAATATTCCAGTAATATTCTATAAAAATAAGAAAATTTTCGGGTCCTCACAAAAAGATGCCTAGTTATTTTTAATTGCAGGATTGATGGTACTAGATGAAATTTGAGAATCGAATATCATTAATGGGGAAAACTATTGAGTTGCCAACAAGTAAAAAATTTTGATGTTAAAGCCACTAGAAAAGACTAAAATGTGGGAAGAAAAGGATTAGTTAGAAAATGAAACTTAGAGGCAAAGATATATCCAGGCTGAAATAGCTAAATACTAATGCGATTTGCTCTTTTAATTTGATTGACTAGTATGCTTGTAATAAAAAAAAAGGGTATTGATTTGAGGCAAGAACTCAGAACATCCAAATTGATCATGGTGCCAATTCAAACTATAGGTTAAGATAACTTTGAATTAAAAATATTAAGTAAAATAGAATTTTCCATGAAATATTAACCAATGTTAAATTAAGAAAAATGACAAATGTTAAACCTATCATTGGGAAACTTCCAAATTGAAAAGAAGTTATCCTTGTTATTTCAGTATTGCCCTAATAGTAGTTATCCTCAAATATTAACTGTTCTCTTTATATAAAGGTCTGTGTAATCCTTTTACCTCTCAGTTTTGACCACTATTGTTGTTTTAAATTTATGCATTTGCTTCTTGTAGTCTTTGTATTCAACAACAGTTCTGGAAGCATTTTGTAAAACCAAACACTGCGACGTCCATTCAAATAGTAGGCGATTTGGTTAAATCAAATGCCATTACTAAGAATTCATAGTGTACACATCTAGTGCACGAAGCTTTCTTTGGTCTATCATCAACCTTAATCTTCTATTTGTGATCCCCATCTTTTTAATTACTTCTTACCTAGATGAATTAAGACCTTTTTCGAATTCATATCCCTTGACTTGTCATTCACCTTCAGATTTGGGAAATCATCATGATCTTGACACCCTCTGTCAACCTTGATGCTTTCTATACATTAGATAGTTGACAAAGAAACATCTGTCATGGGTTCCTCTTAATTTCCTCCATAACATTACCCCTATTGATAAGATACAAAGAATCAAAACTATAGATACACTACACATAAACCAATTATAACCCACAATTTTAGATGAGGTGTGAAATGAGCTTCATTTTTTTCATTTTACTTGAGTTCAATAATTTTTTTAGGAGGCAGAAACATATAGCCACTTACATAAGATCATAACTTCAGGTGCCTCATATATTAAGGAGTATTCTTTATTGGATGCCTTTACAACATCTATTCAATGATTCAAGATTTTTTTAAATAAAAAATGTTGATATAAAAATTGATACTAAATTCATTTTTAAAAATTTAATTATTTTTTCCATTTGTGCATAAAAAAATTAAAGATGTAATCAATTTGTTTTCACTTTAATAGTTTCACGATTTTTGCACGAAGACACTTATGTATATGTCTTAAGTTTTTGTGGTTTCATGCTAGAGGATTCAGTAACTTTCAAAGCGAATAACTTTGCTGGCTAGGGAAGAAGATGAGACAAATGGTCTAAGCAACTGGTTATTTTTCCCATTGTGAATAATAAATTAAAGATGAAATCAATTTATTTTCACTTTGATGATTTCATGATTTTCGCATGAAGACACTTATGTGTATGCCTTAAGTTTTTCTGGCTTCATGTTAGAGGATTCAATAACATTCAAAGAGAATAACACTGTTGGCTAGGGAAGAAGGTGAGACAAATGGTCCGAGCAACTGGTTATGAATACTAAGGCTCCTAGAAACATACTGAGAAGACTATACTTTATTGTGATGGTAAATCTTTGACACGACGGTAGAATAGAATACCTCTATTGAAGGCTTACTCATTGGTACCATAACCATACAGTTGGTAGGACAGGGAACAACCAAGCTCAAGTGCTTGATATTGTTATTGCCATTAAATACTAAGACTCCTAGAAACATACTGAGGAGACTATACTTTATTGTGATGGTAAATCTTTGACATGAACATAGAATAGAATACCTCTATTGAATGCTTAATTATTGGTACCAAAACCATATGGTTGGTAGGACAGGGAACAACCAAGCTCAAGTGTTTGATATTGTTATTGCCATTCCATCTTTTACGAACCATTACAAACTCCTTTCAAAACTAGTAATACCAATAACTGCCCTTTCCATATTTCTTTCTAGTTTTCATTATTAAAATATTGAAATCTTGGATTCATTACTAGCCAGACTGGAAATCAGCAAAAAAGTAACTCCCTTTGGGCTCAAAATCAAGTTAATGAGATTGATAATCTTCTTAAGTAAGCTTCTAACCCCCTTCTACAATTGATGTTTACTAAAATTTTGACAGTCAAGATACACTAAAAATCGGGATTATAGGTTTACAAGGCATGTGGATCAACACCTATGAGAAGGTTGCTGCAATAAACATGTTTTGGATGAAAAGATAATGAAGTTACTTATGGATGGAATAAAGCACTAGACGCGGTACTATGGAAAGCAAACTTACCATGCTAAACAATATTTGCAAATTTTTTTAGTTATGTCAAAATAAATTAGACCTACTTGCACACATGCATTTAATAAGTACCAATACTTGATTAAAATTTTTTTTCGACTATCCAACAACATACGTTCTCTTAGTGGATGCATGTGAAAAGATGTTCGCAAGGATTGCTTAAAAACCTCCACCCCCCCTTTTTTCCCATAACTTAGGCCTTGTTTGGAAGCTATGTCTTTTGCCCTCTTTTTAATAAGCAAGTTTTTTTTTTTTTTACAATTTTGTCGATATTAACTCTTAAGAAACACCCCAAAATTTTTAAAATACACACTCAAAATAGCAAAAATACACAAGTTTTTTCTTCCCTTCCTCACTTCTTCTTCTTCATCCTCCTCACCTTAGACCACTCGCCTGCTGCCATCGGCACCACCGCTGTCGGCCACCACTCTTTCCCTTCTCTTTTTTTTTTTTTGCTTTTTTTTTCCTCATCTCTTTCCTTTCTTCTCTCTCCCCCCCTTCCCCCATAAAACTCCATACTTTATGCTGCATTTCTCCCCTCCCTCCCCCCCACAATACCCCCTTCTTATCTTCTCTGCCCAATTTTTCCTCTTTAGAGAAAAATCCCCAATTTTCCCTTCTTGGATCATATTTTCCTCTTATAATAATTATTCAAATTTAATTTACAAAGGTTTTTTAGTTGATTGTCTATTGAATTTGTTTTTTAAAATAAATTTCATGGCCTGAAAGGCTGAAAATGGCCTAGAAGATAGAGAAAGAACAGATGGAATTCAAAGTCATACCGGAGATCGTCATGCCTTATATTAATAACTGCAGTGACACTGGAAATCTAGCGACGAATAATATGTGCTAGAAATTCTTCAATGCCACATCATCTGCCTCCACATTGTTGCCATTTTCATCAACATCTTCGTTCGTAACCTCCCCCGTAGTAGGAGCTAATAAATTCGGAGAGAAATCTCCTAGATCTAGCTCATCTAAGAGGCCGTCACCGAAGAGGATGACGAATCTAGTGGAAATAAGAGGAGATCTAAAGAACGAAATTAAGGAGACTTTATCTGCTCAAGCTACAGCTTCGGCAATGGTAGTAGTGGTTAGGAGGGAGGGAGAGAAAGAGAGAAAATAAAAAAGAGAGGGAAGGAAGAGTGGTAGCTGGTGGCGGCGCCGGGGGGATGGAAGGGAGGGGGAAGAAAGGGTCTACTATAGGGAGGAAGAAGAAAAAGGATAAAAAGAAAAAAAGGGAAAAAAGGAAGAAAAAAGGTTTTCAATTTTTTCAAACCCTAAATACACAAAAGTTTTCTATAATTTCTACAGTAAGTTATAGTAAAGTTTATGCAAACATTCAAAAAATATACCATCAAAATGGGCCCTTAGTTATTTGACATTTAGCACCGCATTTCAACAACATTAACTTTTTTGTTTGAGCAAGATGTCAAAAATATTTGTAACGGCTTCATAAATTATAATAATTTTAAGAATCTATTTATTTTGCATTTGGTTCCATATCATGAACATTTAATGGTTAAATATTTAATTGAAATAAACTTGATTCATCATTTGTTTGCACATTAGTGGCCATATTATTAGGTGAACATATGGAATTGTTCACATATGTAATATGGAATATGCATTTGATAAATGTTATAACACAAGTTATACTCAATTGCTTTTTTGAGCCAAATAGTTGGATTGCTAGTAGAGTTCTTGTATATTTAGTTGATTGTTATAAATTGGGGCTATTGAAGTTTCAAGAACTAAAATGTCTTAATGGTATTCATTTTCTAACAATGGTTTAGTGAAAAATCACTAGCTAATTCTGTGAGAGATGTGAATACCTATAGCTATCCTTTCCATATTTCCTTCTACTTTTCATTTTAAAAATGTACAAATTTGTAATTCATTACTAGCTATGTTATAGATTGGAAAAATGTGTAAAAATGTGGGTTAAAAAACCAATCAATTGGCATCATACTTGTTGTCATTAATGCTTAAATATTTAAGGCTCTTTTGCATTTGCATTTTTTTTTAACAAAAACCAATATTTGTGATACAAGTCTACAAAAATACTTTCCAAAAATCACCTTAAAATCACCAAAAAAAAAGTCACCACCAGCCACTACCCTCTTACTGCCACTCTCACCCTCATGCCACTACCCTAATGACACCGGCATATCTCCTGTTTCCTTTTCATTTTTTTCTCTCCATATATCACCCTATTTCACTAAACCTCAACCCATCTCTTCACCTTTGCCCTTCTCTTCCCTGCTACCAAGGACAAACCAAGATTTTAGCTTGATAGGAAGGGTCAATAGAGTTAAAGAAAAATTGGTACTTAAAATAGGTTTGACGGAGCTAGAAAAATCAATGTTTGATTAGATAGTCAAAAGTCACTTTTTGTGGAGTTGGTTTTTAACTAATGGTTTAGCTAATGAGTGCCCAATCAGCACTAGCTATGAGAGGGGTCTTCAATGTTAGTTTTTCGGGAAAAGTATAAGTAATTTGAAAAAGTGTCTAAATGTAGGGGTGCAATAATTGTGATTATATTCACTTAGATGGTAATTTAAGTATAATTTAGATGTGTTAATGAGAACTCCATTAATAAAAACTTTTAACTAAATACCCAACTTGTATAGTATAGAGTTTCCTTGGTTGATGATATTTTAAAGTTACACTATTGACTAATTATAACTAATACAAAGAATCAACTAAGATCCACTTTCGATCCGGTCATGGTTACACTCTCAATCCACTTTCCCTCTAGATCCGGTTGTGGTTGCCATCTCTTTCCTCCTCTATCCTTTCTTTTCGTCCCTCTGTTACCCTCCTTTCTACAGTCCCTAAACCTACCTAAATCATACTCGATCTAGTTGTAATTATAAGTTGATCGGAAGGATAGAGGGCTGTGCTACCTTTCTCTCCCAATTTGGTCATAACTACAACAAGATTGGTAAGACAGAGGGCCACGACACTAGGAAAACAAAAGTGTGAATTGAGGGAATGGAGGAGAAATAAGGAATTGTGGGAGATCGAGAAAAAAAATAGAGAGTAGCAGGGAAAATAAAAAGGAAGGAACAAAGAAAGAGATAGTGAGAGGAAGAGGAAAGAAGATGTGTCCAGCAAAGGATGGAGGAGAAAAATAGTGAAGTATGAAAGGGAGTTACCTGTGGTAAAGAGGGTGATGGTGGGTGGTCAAAGAAGAGGTTGGATGGTATTTATAAGACAATTCAAAAAACACATGTATGTTAAAATCTTTATATATTGTACAGTTGTAATAAAGTTTTTCAATTACATCCTTGAAACAACTTAATCGATAAGGATCCCAAGTTTGATAAACTTATTAGTTTGCCTCCGGCTTGCACATCAACGACCTACATTATTAGGTGCATTTATATGCACTTGTTGACATTATTTGCAATTACTTATGAGACAATTAATTGGTTAGGTGGTTGCATACATGAATATTTATTTAATGGTGAAATATTGTGCCTATCTAAGTTTCAAGAGCAAATAGATCTTACTTTACATGATATTTATTTTTGTGGAACTAGTAGTGCAAAATCATTAATTGCATTAAAGATGTTTGCATCAATTAAAATTCTTTGAAGATTTCTTTATAGTTGTTTATTTTCTATGTATTCAAATCTCGGAATCATTTTTGACTAAATTAGATATCGATTAAGAAAATCTTATCAATCAAATACAAGTCAATTAGATTCCTAGTTTATATTGGTAAATGCGTAAACCATCCCTTTAAAAAAAAAAATAGATTATGTTATTAAACGGAAAAAACCAAAGTTACAATCGCCCATGCTTAAACTAGCCCTCCCTCACAACAACCTGGCGGAGGGATGGCACTCCTAGCCTATCTAGAAACAAAGCTCCTCGCGCTAAACGGGGCAAATCTGAAACTGCCAAATATATATCGTCACGGGCCTGCTGACAACCAGAATTTGCCAATATATCCGCGACTTGATTCGCCTGACGGTAACAGTGAAGAATTCGAGGAAAATGATGCGCCACCCCCATCAACTGCTGCACCTCCGTGTGAATGCCACATGGGCAACTTACTAAGCGATTCAAGATACGAACTAAAACCAACGAGTCCAGTTCAACATCAAAGGGATCGATGCCCCTCTGGAGACACAACAATGTGTAAACCATCCCTAAGAGTAATGTCTAACAAAATTACGATTGTAGATTCACTTCTGCCATGCTAACTATTATTCAAAAAATTTTAGTTATGCAAAAATAAATTGGACCAATTTGTGCATGTCCAATAATTAAAAACCTCAAAGTCAATTGCATACTTCCAACAACAATAGTTTTTCTTTGAGGAAAAAAATGATAAAGTTGCATTAGCGTTTGCTTAAAATCTTTTTCCTTTTAACTTTTTCTTCTTTTCATACTTTAACTATTCAAAATTTATCCCCACATCAACATTAAATTATGTCGTCAAGAAAAATGATAAAAATACATCTAATGGTCATATAAGATTTTTCTGTTGTGATTTTGAGAATCCACCATTTAATACTTACCAGCCTTTAGTGCATGGCAAGTTTTTAAATTTGTTATCAAAGCTGCACCATATCAAGTTTCAGGTTTAGGGCAATCCTTATTTTCTAATTTCAATTTCCACTTTTTTATTTTTAATTACAACTTAGACGTTAGGGTATCTGCCCCAAAATTAGACTCTTCTGTCATCTCAAACACTCCATGTATTACGTAGGCACAAATTCCAACCCACTTGAGTGTTGAAGCGTCTCCTATCTCACACTTACCCAATAAATAACAGTCACAGAAATTCCTAATTTTGTGGCGCGTGCATGATACGTGTTAATACCCACATTTGACTAGGGTTACACATTTGGCTAATAGATACTAATAAGCCTTATACCTTAATACCTAACTGGCAGTTTCCTATTGGTTGATCCGTTTATCTCTCTCTCCTGCTATAAATTCACATGCAAAATGCATTAATTATAACCTCAACTGGAAAAACATAAGTTAAAACGAGAAAAACAAAAGTACTTTGGAAAAAATGCAATAAAGAAACAAGAAAGAAAAGAAAGAAAGAAAGGCTTCTCTTGCTAGTTCTATGACTACAAACTACATAGTACTTTATTGTCTCTTCTGTATTTGAAAAATGTCAATTAAATATTTTATTTTCACTCTCTACTATTTTTGTTCACTTCCAAGGCTAAAACTAGTAAATTCATGGTTATGTTTCACCCTTTAATTCACCTACGATTTTAGATCAGTTTATGAGTTTTACTTATTTTTTCTTGGCCCATTTTTTTATTGATTGATAATAGGTCTTCTTGGGAGTTGTCGCAAGGAAAATATTTCTAAGTCTGACAAGGGTTGTTTTGATCAAATAAAACTTAATTTCTCCGATATATGGTTTCTCATATATTTCTCATGCTTAATTTAATGGATTTTGAGAAAGATAATTGGGTTTTTTCCCCTTTTGGTGATTTTGTGCGGGCCTTTTTTAGCTAGGTTTTGAGCTGATTTTTCCTTTACATTGTATAGATCATAGTTTTAGAGTGGGTCCATGCTATTTTATGTGAGGTGTTAATTTATGTTAGCTTTCCTTTATGACTGAAAGATTAATCAAATTACTCGATACTTGAAATGAATTTTGTTTACTAAAAGTTCATTCGAACTTGGTTCACCAACTAGTCTAGTAAAACATAACAATTTTGCACCTGACACCTTTTCTATGACAAATTAGGTGAATAAGGAGAACTATATCTTTAAATCAATTTTTACTATATTTACGAATTTGCAACTTGTTTACTATTGCCTTGTCTTGCACATAATATCATATAAAATTCCAAATAATTCTAACCTAATTTCTTCAAATAAAATTCACAACTTGTAGAAGGACATCATATATATGATACATTTAGTATCTATTTAACCTAATATAGTCATCAATGTATGAAATTTTATATATAAGATGATATAAATACCACAACATAAAAAATTTTGTCAGGTGAATTGTCAAAATATGTGATTTAGACAACATTTAACATGTAAAATTGATGTCAATGTATATTATTAGTTCTCTGAATTGTACATATGTTGTACATGAAAAAAAATTTTCGTCAGTTTTAATGGATTATGCCATTTGTTTCATGGCTGACAAAATTATGTTACACAACAATTTCCCTCTTAGTGCAGCTATCTTGCCTATATTCTTTAGACATGGACAAAAATAATATTGTAGTGGAAGAAATTCCCCCACCCAAGTGTGGCACATGCTTGACACGTGTCAATGCATACATTTGACTATGGTTATATTCTTGTGAAGATCACTGTTTTAGAGTGGGTTTTTCTTTTTTGTGTGAGGTGTTAATTTATGTCATTTGGACTTCATTTCTTACCTAGTTTCAATTATTTCTATTCATTTCTTGATTAGGATTGAATGATGAATCAAACTATTTGATACTCGAATCAAACTTGATTTAGCAAGAGTTTATTCGAACTTGATTCACCAATTAGTGAAGTCAAACTTGACAGTTTTGCACCTAACACTTTTTGTACGATGAATTAGGTGAATAAGGAGAACTAGTTATCTTTAAATTAGTTATTTACTATATTTACCGATTTGCAACTCTTTTACCATTACTTTGTCTTGTATATAATATCATATAAAATTTCAAATAATTCTATTCTAATTTCTTGAAAAAAAAACCCACAACTTGTAGAAAGACATCATATATATGACACATACAATATCTGTTAACCTATTGTAGTCTTCGATGTATGAAAATATTTAAGACATTCTAGATAAGATGACATAAATGCCACAACATAAAAAATTCATTAGGCGAAGTGTCAAAATATGCAATTTAGAGAACATGTAACATGTCAAATTGATGCTTAGGTGCGTTTGGTTCATACATCGGAATCGGATTCGGATTCGGAATCGGATATCCGGGGTTTGGAATGAAGTCATTCATTCCAATACATTTGTTTGGTTCAAGTACCTGGAATGTGTATCATTACTATAGTTGATGTTTAGCTCGTCGACTCTTTTGGAATAGAATATAATAAATATATTATAAACCACATCGTAAATGATAGTTATTGGCTCTTTGTAAATGGGATTTAAGAAATTTTCACTAATTAAATATATTAGTATAAATGTATTAGTAAATTTAGTCTAACTAATTAATAATTTCTATTAGTAAACATGTATAATTATTAGTATAATTGATAATATTAATTATATTACATAAATTAATATACATTATATAATACATATAACTAATAATATTATTGTTATAAGTTTGTAACTAATTAAATTAAATATTATATATATAATTAAATATAAATATACAAATGTTATAATATAAATATATAATTATAATTATATAATATATACAAATATTAATTATACTACTATTTTATATAAATATAATATATATTACATATTAAATATAGTTATTATTATATATTATTATATTTAAAATAATAATTATAATTATAATTATATAACTTATTAATATTACATACATTTATATATTATAATTATATGCACATATAATATACACTTATAAATATACATATATATTATAAATATATTATTATATAATATTAATAAATTTATAATATATATTATATAGGTATAATTATATTTAACTAAATAATTATAATATATAATTATATAATATAATAATATCATTATTATAATTTTGTAACTAATTAAATTAAATATTATATATATAATTAATTATAATTATAAAAATGTTATTTAATTATAATTATACAAATGTTATTTAATTATAATTATACAAATGTTATAATATAAATATATAATTATAATTATATAATATATAAATATTAATTGTACTAATATTTTATATAAATATAATGCATATTAATATTAGATATAGTTATTATTATATATTATTATATTTAAAATAATAAATATAAATATAATTATATAATTTATTAATATTATATACATGTATATATTATAAATATATGCACATATAATATACATTGACAAATATACATATATTATAAATATATTATTATATAATATTAATAAATTTATATTATATAAATATAATTATATTTAACTAAATAATTATAATATATATTTATTTATACAAATGTTATAATATAAATATATAATTATAATTATATAATATATAAATATTAATTGTACTAATATTTTATATAAATATAATGCATATTAATATTAGATATAGTTATTATTATATATTATTATATATATATATTTTTTTTAAAAAAATTATTTTATTTTATAGATAGGAGCAAATTTTACACACTGAGAAAAGACCAATTCGAAGTACAGCAATCGACTGAAAAGGTAATAAATCAAACACAAAACCTCCATGTCTCATTCAACCGCATATTAGCTCCAGTTGTCCTTTGTTCTCAGCCCTTCATACGCTTACTTTTCCGAATTGAAGGCATTCCTAATCTATCAAGTCGAATGGCCCCACGAGCCATAGTTGGGAATGAATTAAAGGCCTCGTAAAGCTTGACTTGATGCTCTGGATGAAATACGCCCACATTGGACAACGCATCAGCAACTTTGTTAGCTTCCCTATAGCAATGCGAAAAGCGATCAGGATCTTTCACCAACTGCCAAATCTGCCTAATCTCTCGTCGAATCTTCCAGGGGCATTGAATGCGATTCTGAAGAATTCCAACTAATAATAAAGAATCCGATTGAACATAGAGATTTTGAAAACCCCTATGTACACAAGTTTGAAGACCAATAAGGAGTGCCCGAACCTCTGCACATAAACTTGTAGTTTCCCCAAGATATGCCGAAAAACCAATCAAAGGTATGCCATTTGAATCCCGAAGAACCCCACGGCCTCCACTCACTCCTGGATTGCCCTTAGAAAAGCCATCCGTGTTTAATATGAACCGATCGGATTCCTTTGCTTCCCAGCGAACAAGTTTGTATGTAACCTCAGTATGAGAAGAATACGACCAATCATACAAATGATGAAATGACTGTACTCTGAACACTTGTTTGAAATGAATTCCCACCATGGTCTGGATTTCCGAGAAAATGGCACGACAAATGGCTAGCGGCCTCATCTGAACATCCTCAAACATTGCTTTATTCCTTGCTTTCCAAATCTGCCAACAGACAATGCTGGGTAGAATGTGCCCAATAAATCGTTGCATTTCAGAATCATATGAGCTGAGCCACCAACCAACTATACGGGGCCTCAAAGATGACCCTGGAAAGGACAAACCACATGAAGCTCCAAAATAGTGCCAAACTGTCGACGCTATATGGCCAGTAGAAAATAAATGTTCAATTGATTCCTCAGATGCTGAAGCACAGCAAAAACACTTTGAGGGTAAATGTAAACCAAGTTTACATAACCGATCTGGAACCGGCAGTCTCCCCAGCAACAATCGTAACATGAAGAATGAAACTTTGAAAGGGAGCTGAGAATGCCAAATTGTATTAAAGACCATAGACTTGTTGCGGGCCTGCCTAATATCCCGAAATGCCGAAGCTATAGAGAAGTTTCCAGATGTTGTGAGCGTCCAAATGACTTCAGATTCACCCCCTTCTTCTGGAATCGGGTGCTCTAAAATAGAGGGCACCATTTCCCTCGGCATTATCTGATATAACAAATTCACATCCCAGTGTCCATTGATGATGAAATTAGCAAAAGACAAATGTGGGACAACGGTCGCTTGGTGGAACAAAGCACCACCCCCCAACCAATTGTCGTACCAAAAATGACAAGCGCTGTCTTTTGCAATCCATAGCATAGAGAATTCCACTTGTCGACTCACATTGACCATCCTGCGCCAGAGTGCGGAGTCCATTGCCTTGATTTCTACCTGACAAGGATGAAGGTGTCTACAATATTTTGCTTTCATAAATTCAGCCCACAATGACAAACCCTTTCTAAAATTCCACCAAAGTTTGAATGAGAAAGCTGTATAGATGTCTTGTAGCTTCCGAAATCCAACTCCTCCCTCGTCTATTGGATAGCACATATGGGACCAACGTATCCAGTGAAATTTCGAATCCTCGGGTGAAGAGCTCCATATGAAGGTCGAGAAAGCCTTTTCTATAGTTCTAAATACCTTACTCGGGATAACCGCAGCCGACATCAGATGTACTGGCATCGATGCCAAGACATGTTTGATTAGAACTATCTTACCTCCAAAGGAAAGCATCCTTGATTTCCATGATATAATTCTCCCTAGAATAGACTGACACGCTTCTCCAAAATATGATGATTTGCATCTCCCAAAGTAAAGGGGGCAACCCAAATACCGAATTGGAAATGGTTGCCAGGTAAACTTGGTGATACGTTCAATCACCCTTCGTCTTGCCGGTGGTAAAGATGGATGAACCAGGTAACAAGTTTTTAGCACATTTATTAGCTGACCCGAACACCTTTGATAAGCCTCTAGCACCTGCATGATAACCTTTAGAGAATAAGAGGATCCGTTTGCAAATATGAGAACATCATCCGCAAACGCCAAATGAGTTATAGTAGGACATGCATACGGGACTTTGAATCCCACAAAACCCGATTGCATGGCAAGGTTATTCAGTCCTCTAGATAACACCTCAGCCCCTATAATGAATAAAGCAGGCGATAAAGGATCACCCTGACGGAGGCCTCTCGTAGATTTAAAAAAACCATGAGATGCCCCATTTAAAATGACCGAAAACCAGACATTAGAGATCAATCGCCATACTAAATCAATAAATATTTCTCCGAAGCCAAACCTCCTGAGAACATCAATAATATGATCCCATGCCACCCGGTCATAAGCCTTAGACATGTCAAGCTTCATTACCACATTGCCTCCTCTATTTTTTTTCCCAATACCCGAAACTATCTCCTGAGCTAGCAGAAAATTATCTGTTATATTGCGCCTCTTCACAAAGCCTGTCTGCTGGGGTGAAATAATTTTGGGCAGAACATAAGCAATTCTATCAGCTAAGATCCTGGATAATAATTTGTTGAAGAAGTTACACAGACTGATGGGCCTATATTGAGAAAAATCCTGAGGATTTGGCATCTTCGGAATTAACACAATGGAGGTAGATGTGATGAATCGCGGCAACTCTGCCCCACAGAAAAAACTGAGTATTGCATTATATACATCTTGGGCGACAACTTCCCAGGCAAATGTAAAAAATTTACCTGTGAAACCATCTGGGCCCGCAGCACTGTCCCCATCCATTGATCTCACGACTCGATAGACTTCTTCAATCGAAGGAACCTCTTCCAATTTTTCGTTGTCCTCTTCCGAGATTATGGATGGAATTAGGTACCGCAAATCGGAAGATGACTCTAAAGAACACGTGAATAAGTCAGAAAAATATGTTATTGCCTCAGTTGCTATATCATCATTCTTGTCCACCCAAACACCGTTTGACTTTTTGATGCGGTGAATCATTCCTTGAGCCCGTCTCTGTCTTACTACCGCATGAAAATACCTTGAATTACGATCTCTGTGTTTAAGCCATTTGACTCTGGCTTTTTGGCTCCAAAATTGTTCTTCAATTGACAATGCATGTCGCAACTCCGCCCGAGCCTTGCTAAGCTCAACCTGACATTCCTCCGATGCATATTGATCCATAGCTTCCTCTGCGCGTTGAACCCCCATTTCCGCAGAACGAACAGCATCAAATACATTCCCAAAGTGTTGCTTGTTCCAAGTTTGAATAGCCCTCCTCGTTGCCAAAAGTTTAGAGCTCAAAACACGCAATGGAGGACCAGACACATCTTGATTCCAAGCATATCGAATTACCTCCAAGAGTTCAGATTTGGTTGTCCAGACGTTCAAAAATCTGAAAGGCCGTGGCGTATGATCTGATCTCTCCTTAAATGAAATTTTCAACGGTGCATGATCTGAAGGATGTCTTGCTAGGTGAAGCACAGAAATTGCGTTTGAGAGATCCAAACAAGCCCCATTGACTAAAAACCTATCCAACCTCTTTGAAACCCGAGCTCTTCCTCTCCGATTGTTAGACCATGTGAAGCTAGCTCCTGAAAATCCTACGTCAAAAACTCTGGCGTCTTCCATAAAAGACATGAATTCCATCCCCTCCGCTATAGCAAATGGACGTCCCCCTCATTTTTCATGAGGTGCTAATATAACATTAAAATCACCCCCAATGCACCAAGGAAGAGAAATTGGCTTATCATTTAATAAGGTATACCATAAGACACGGCGCTCCTGCACTGAGCATTTAGCATGAACAAAAGACATGACGATTGGAGAAGAAAGCAATTGGCTTTGGACATGTATAGAAATATGCTGCTCCGATCTACCCACAATGGAACACATAAAAGGACTACTATAGAATACCCAAATATCACCCGAGTTATTAACAAAGGTATGATCAAATAATAATCGTAGACGAATGGACTCAATTTTGGACTCGTCTAACTTTGGTTCACAAATCACGACAAACTGAACATGGTGAGTACGAACTAATTTAATCAATCTTCGTAGATTAGGGGCCTTAGCTACCCCTCTAATATTCCAAAATATTCCACTAATCATGAGAAAAAACCTGGAATGAGTTATGGGATGATGTTGTCGAACGTAGCTGTCTGTCGGATGGGAAGTAAGCTCGCACACCTTTAACCTTTTCTTGTCGGCAATCCCTCTCCATAGCTACAGATTGGTCAATGTTTAAAGTGTTAATTGATGGCTCCACTGACCTCTCACTTGTTTCAACTAATCTTGGAGATAAATTCCCTGCTGTAGTTGGCAAAGCTGCTTCATCAACCGCATCGGATTTGGAATCTTCCTCCTCGACCCCACACAAGTCGACATAAAGAGTTTCAAGCTCAGTGGTGTCGGACTGTTGAAGATGTTCACCTCCCAAGTGCTTCTCCTCAACAGGTTGGGACCCTTCACCTTTGTTCCAACTATGATTGTCGGCATTATGAATAATCAATGTGGTAGTGTCGGCCATTTGCTGTTGAACATCTCCCAAGATTTGCTCCACTAGATTATGGGACCCTTCACAATTATGTGCATGGTCTTGGCCTGCAATTGTCGTTTGAACGTTGTGCAATGATCTCTCCCTGTCATCATCAACCACCGACTGTCCATTTGCATCAGCAGCGGAAGCTTCGGCAGCTTGAGCTTGGGCAGTAATGCAGTTGAGCTTATCATCTTGTGGAGGAATTGTATTCTGTTTCTCAGCTATCCGATCAGGTCCAACAGATTTCTCCATTCCAGATGTGGAAGCTCCTTGGACTGCAACAGCACCAGGTCGCGCATCTTCAGTCGATGTCGTAACCTCCATTGTTGATTTCCCTTCAGCTTTTGGGTTGCCCGTAGGTGTAATAACTAACCCATACTGATTGTTCCCAAGTATCTTAGGACCTTGCTGCAGCTGGTTGGTTTGATGATTGTGGTATTGAAGTTCTCCCTTGGAGACGTTATTCTTGCAGTTGCTAGACGAATGACCCAATCTCCAGCAAGATGAACAATATGGTGGGATGTTGTCTGGAACAATTTTTTTGCCAAAATCCAGATTCTCCTTCAACAGCTACCCATATCCTTGGCACAACAATCTTCGCTACATCGATCTCCACGCACACCCTGGCCACACTAGGACGCGTCCCAGCAGCCGTTGCCGAATCCAGGAACAATGGTCTTCCTACTGGAGATAATATGGAGAACAAAGAGTGTTTATCGAAATAATGAATGGGTAAATTTGGAAGCTCCACCCAAATCGGAACCAGAGATGACTCTCTTTGCACATGAAACTCCCTGGTCCAGCGAAATACCCGCATCGGATAATTGCCCAATTGCCAAATCCCTCTTGTCCAAATCCTGTTAAAATCTACTTCAGCAGAGCACTTAATCAAGACATGTCTATAATCCATCAATCCAATGGAGATGTGGTCTTTTAGATTTAAAGAAGCAAAGAACTTGCGAATATCCTCCAACGAAGGTCTCCCATGAGAAAATTTTCCAACCAAAGCCCATCGAAACGGCACTGCTAGTTTTTCCACATCTGCTCTCGAGAAGATGACCGCAGCTTCACCTTTGTAAACAGTTGCCTGCCGAATTTGGATAGGAGATGTTGAAGGCTGTGAGAAAAGTTGGGAGAAAGTTTTTTTTCCCGTAGGAGATCCTTGCCCCTCAGCCGATGGCTGAAGGGCAGCCATGCAAGAATTACGAACCCTAATAAATATTTGCAGAAAGAGAGAGAAATGAGAGAGTTTGCACCCTATCAATAAAATGCCATTACACCGAACCCGCTAGATTTTGTAATTACAGAAGGAGTTTTTCTTTCCCTCTTTTGCAGCCTCAAGATTCGGCTAAGGAGAAAGCAAAGGAGGGAAGATGAAGGCTTGGATGATGATTTGAAAAAAAAAATATTATTATATTTAAAATAATAAATATAAATATAATTATATAATTTATTAATATTATATACATGTATATATTATAATTATATGCACATATAATATACATTTACAAATATACATATATTATAAATATATTATTATATAATATTAATAAATTTATATTATATAAATATAATTATATTTAACTAAATAATTATAATATATATTTATTTAATATACTAATATTATAATATTATAATAAAATATTATAATTGTAATATATTATATATGTATATATTATAATATAAATATATAATATATATAAATATTAATTATACTAAATATTATGTAATTATAAAATTTTGGAATCATACTTGGGTTTTGGACAAAACCCACCCTTTTACTAGGGAATGGAGAGATGCCAAATTTTTAGAAATCATTCCAAAATTTCAATTCCCATACCAGTGAACCAAACACCAGTTATGGAGTTTATTCCATTACTTCATTCCGATACCCTTTTACCAAACGCCCCCTTAGTGTATATTATCAGTTCTCTGAATTGGTCACACATATTTTATGATTTTTATATTGGTTTCCAATATGCAGCAAAAGATATTAAACACTAATATTTGTGACCGTGACTAATACCACAATAGCTAACCATTTGAATCGATCTCACCTTATGTGCGTCTAGTCAGTTTCATTGCTTAGGTCATTTGTTTCATTTCATGGTTGACAAAATTATGTTTAGAACAAATTTCCTCCTGGTGCAACTGTTTTATTTGTTTCCTTTTGAACATGAAGAGAAATAATAATGCCGTGGAAGGAATTTCTCCACCCAAGTCTTCAGGATCTCTTGTACAAATTAATTCAATTCATATAGAACTACCAATAACTCCAATGGAGGTTAGGCAGCCTGAAAATTGTGATGAGAACTTTGGAATGCAGTAAATAAATTTTTTTCGTCTATGTAACAATTTGTATGACTTGCAAGAAATTTTTAAAATCGAGGGTTTTCATTCAAAGGACATGCTAAGCTTTGTTCGTGCATGGTATTTTGTTTCTATTTGTATTGATACATAAATAGTTGCTAATGATAGCTTTGTTAAACTTCATAGATATAACATGAGTGCCGCCATGATAACAACCACCACTAATGCATTAAGACTTGGTGAACCTTGCCTCCCACCAATTTGCCACAATTAAATGTGGCCTTACTTAAAAAATCCAGGCGAGTGCGTAGTGCACCCGTCTGGTCCGGTGGTGGTTTAGTCCCCTCCGGATTACCCCAAGACCTCTTCAGGCCCTCGCCCTCCCCATAGTATAGAAAACTATCGTATCGAAAAAAAAAAGTGTTGATGATAACCATGATCTTCATCTTTCTAAGCCACAGCACAAACTAAAATCTTAGCCATTCACTATGAGTATCCAAATTGGACCTTAGACTCAGAACAGTGGCGGATCCAGAATTTTGCTTAAAAGAAGCACGGACTAGAAAAACAATAAAATACTAAAAAACTATGATGGCTAAATTAAGAATCTTAAAGCACTTCAGGGACCAGGCTCAGTAATGTGGGCATGTCACACAAGTGGGGGCGTTAAGTGTATGGAATCAGTTGTCTGCAACCAAAATAACTCCACATTCCACTACGTAAAAACTTCACAGGTAGCTTTGTTCAATGTATCCTTTTCAGCCCTGAAACCAGGCTTTTGATGTTCCCCTTTGCTTCATCAGAACAACGACTCCAAACCAAAATCCTTTATAAATATATAAGGAAATGCGAAATTTAATAAATATGAGTGTGTACATCAATTTTAAAAACTATATGTACTATATCAATGCACATTAGGCATCAATTCAAATAAGAATTCTTATTAACATGTGAAAAGAGGATTTCAAAATAATAAGATTATATAGCGTTTCAAATAAGACTTCAATGCATCATATAAGATTTCATTAGGCATCAATCATGAGGATAGTCTGTCTTTACATAAAATAATTTTTTTGACAAATTGCATAAATCAATATTACATTTTCTCGTAAATTTATTGCTTATAATGCTTTACATTTCTTTGCCATCCGCTACTTATCTTTTTGCTATATTTAAATCTAATGCCTTCATAAAAATGTAAAAAAAAAAATGAAAAAAAAGAATCTCTATGCCTTGTACAAAGTGAACCTCCTAGGTAAATGGAACGCTTAATTCTTAAATAGTTACAATTTAATGTTGAAAACTCAAAATAGGTGTGTGAAGCAATTTATCTATGGTTTAACTAGTTTTTTCTATGTTTATAGGCATGCCTTTTTGCATGTGAAAAACAACATTGGAATTTTGCCTTACATTAGCTTGTTAAAACCTTCAATTGCATTAATTTGCCTTACATCTGTGCCATTGAATTTAGTGAAATTTCATTTCCCTTTTAGATTGTCTTCTAAACTCCTAACATTGCTCATATTCCCTTTTCTTTTTGCAACTATATATATGATGTCATAGACATAGATGCTGTTGGGTGTGGGCCAACCCACTTATGCAAAAGCTTGAGGGCTTCTCAAGCTTAAATAAAAAGCAAAAGCAGCCGCAAGAACAGATTCAAACTTCGGTCCTCGTGCGAGAAAGAAAGGAAAAAAGGCCAGCTACCACCTTTGAGTGAGACGAAGAGAGAGAAAGGGCTAGAGAGAGAGAGAGACTTCAAGGTCTTGATTGGAGGGCGATTCGAAACCCGATTGAAACGAAATTTTACCCACGCGATCCTCTCGTCAAGCTTTCCTTATCTACCAATTCAGATTTCTGATTTTCTCTTCGTTTGGTAACACCTTTCCAAACTCACTTTTTTTGACAGTTGTAGTTTTTGGGAGTAATTTTGTAGCAATTTGTTTGGTTGATATTGGTACTATTATTGTCGTCCGAATATTTCGAATAGACCTGTGTATTCCCATTATTGTGATAGTGAAGATTTTGACTGGACTAGGTCCCGTGGTTTTTCCCAATTTGGGTTTTCCACGTAAAAATCTTGGTATCCTGTGCCTTTTAATTTTCTTGCATTTTATTATCACTGTTGGTATTATTACTTGGTGATTTGGTTTGTTCCTGTTTTTAACTGGTACTTGGGGAAAGAGAAATTTATCCTGGGCTAACTCTGATATTTTGTGCCTGTACTGGTACCTCTTTTCCAACAAGTTGTATCAGAGCAGTCAGGTTAGTTTGCTCATTTGTACTGGTTAAAAATGGATGATTCGGATAGTGGTTGCATGATAAAATTGAATGCCACTAATTATTCAATTTGGAAGCCTAGAATGAAAGACTACTTGTATTGTAGAGATTTGTTTGAACCTGTTCTAGGGGATAAAAGCAAACCAAGTGATATGAGTGATGAAAAATGGACCGTTATGCACATGAAAACTGTTGGCAATATTAGAAAATGGATTGGTCAAAGTATTTTTCAACATTTTGCCAATGACACCAGAGCTGATGTATTATGGAAAAAGGTTGAGAGTATGTATGAAAGGAAAATCTGTTTGAACAAGGCTAGCTGTTTGAAGCAGATTGCTCGAATGAGATATAAAGATGGGAAAGATATGACTGAACACTTGAGTAATTTTCAGGGATTGATAAATCAGGCAACTACATTAAATTTGAATCTGGATGATGAAGTGCAGGCTTTATTACTATTCAATTCACTACCGGATAGTTGGGAACCATGGTAGTCTCCGTCAGCAATTCAGCTCCGAATGGTGTGTTGACCATGGCTATTGCAAAAGAGGCCGTGATGAATAAAGAGTTCAGGAGGAAGGAACAAGGAATTGTTTATGAGACCCAGGCCCTAATGACAGAAAAGAAAGAAAGAAGAGGGAGAAGCAAAAGTAGAGGACCCTACAACAGGAATGACAAATCCAGAGGCAGGTCTGAGTCGCGAAAAAATATTGCATGCTATTATTGTAAAAAGAATGGACATTATATGAAGGAGTGCAGAATTCTAAAACGGGAACAAACTGAGAAAAATGGTAAGGCAAAGGAAAAAGGTGATGAAAAGACTACAGCAGTTGCGGCAGCTCATGATGATATGTTTGTGTTCTGTGATGATGGTCAGATGAATATTATTTATTATGATAGTGATTGGGTAGTTGATTCGGGTGCATCCTACCATGTTACTCCTCACAGGCATTTCTTCTCAACCTACACCGAAAGAGATTTTGGATATGTTAGGATGGGAAATGAGGTCGCATGCAAAGTGATTGGCATGGGAGACATATATTTGGATACAGATACAGGGTGCCAGCTGATATTAAAAAATGCTCGACATATCCCTGATGTTCGCCTTAATCTTATCTCTACAGGAAATCTTGACGATGAGGGTTACCATAACTTGCAAGGTGGAGGCAAATGAAAACTCAGCAAAGGAAATCTCATTGTTGCTAGAGAAAAGAAGCAGAATACCCTCTACTTAATGCAAGCCAAGTTGGGGAAGGGAGAAGTCAATGCAGTTCGTGATTCATCAATTGACCTGTGGCATAGGCGACTTGGGCACATGGGTGAAAAAGGGATTCAGACACTTGTTCGCAAACAGCTTCTAACTGAAGTTAGAGGTAATGCACTTAAATCTTATGTTGACTGCATTTATGGGAAACAACACAGAATTGCATTCAAAAATTTTCTTCCATCTAAAAAATTGAATCTATTAGAATTGGTGCAAACTGATGTTTGCTATATGAAAGATAAGTCTCTTGGTGGTGCTGTTTATTTTGTAACTTTTATTGAGGGAAGCAAGGGAGAAGAGGAAAGAAAAAAATGAAAAAAAATTAGATAGACAGAAAATTATAAGCGAGGGAGAAAAGGGAAGCGAGGGAGAAGAGGAAAGAAAGAAAGAAAGGAAAGAAAGAAAAGAAAAGAGAAAAAAAATAGTTTTGGGTTTTTTTTAAATTGAAATTCCAAAATTTGAATTTTTGAAAAGAAAAACAAGGCTGAAGGTTTAAAAGGAAATTAATTTTATTTCCATTTCTCTTAAAATTTTTTTTTGTAGAATTTAAATTTCAAAAATTTAATTGCTGAAATAATTTTATTTGTAAAAAAAATTTTCAAAAATAATAAAAAAAAGAAAATTTTTTTTAATTTAAAAATTTTCCTTTGTTTTTGGGTTGTTAAATACAGTGTGGGCACGCCAAAATTATAAAACGTCCACTGATCTCGGGAGGCACTAACACGGCGTGGGCACGCCAAGATTACACTTCCTACCAACGTCGTGAAATATTGAGATTTTACCAACATGGCGTGGGCACGCCAAGATTGGTTAGCGTCCACTGACCTCGGGAGACATTAACACAGCATGGGAACGCCAAAATTGCACTTCCTGGTCATAGTGAAGGAAAATATTAAGACCGACTACTACCCGACTAAGAAACGATAAAACAAAAGAAATAAACAACGAAAAATAATAAAATGGGTAAAATACATAAAACTCCCATGTGGTTAAGAAAATTGACATGAAACCTCCTCATTGTTTAGAAACACCCACTTAACCCCCTTGTGCTTTGGATTTCTTTGGATTTTACCTGCTGACCGGCTGGGAAGCCGGTAATAATATGAAATACCAAAAATACCCTTATATATAATATGTGAAAAGTTACAGATGTAATTAGTCAATGTGGAGTGGACTTCTGAAAATGAGAGAGAAACCCTAAACCTACAACGAAGAAGAAGGTGACTGTATTGCTGAGCGGTGTGAGTTATGGTGAAGATTGATCAGGCTTGAGCTACATTTCATGTTTTGAGAGAGAAACCTTAAACCTACCGTCAAGAAGAAGGTGTTTGTGTGCTGCAGGTCAACAACATTAGACAACATCGGTCAGCGTTTCCGTACAGATCGGTCGAGAGTCACAACGCATTGAGCATAGCTATTAACCAGGTAAAATACATATCTGAACTTTAGGCATTAGACGAGTTGATTTGTTTGATGGCAGGTGTTTTGGTAGTAAATTGGGGATATTTTGAAACTTGGTAAAGAAACCACCATTGTCAGTTTTGGCTTAGTCAGAAGTTTCTCCGACAATGTTTGTGGGAAATTTTTTTTTAAATTTGGTAAATATTGCAAAATGTCAGTTTTGGCTTGATCAGAAGCTTTTCCGACAAACTCCTGACAATGTTTGTGGGAAAATTTTTGTTTAAATTGCTAAATGCGCAAAATGTCAAGGTTTGGCTTAGTTAGAAGCTTGTCTGACAATTTTTGGGGACAATTTTTTAAAAAATTGCAATATACTACAAAAAGTATGGGTCTATTTGGAGTAATTAGAACTATTGTGGTCCATACTGGTATTGATTATGTTTTCATCCTTCTAGATAAGTGTGTTGATGTTGATTTTTTTTTTTGAAACTGAGCGTATGAAATATTGTCTGTCCGTTTTGATACATCTGAAAAGCAAATGAGTAAATGAATCTCTGTTTTTTGACACATCTGAAAATGGAATTAGTAAAATAATCTCGATTACTTTGGGTTAGGTGCATAAGAATGGGAGATAATCCGTGGCAGACTATAGACATACACATGCATTATGGTAGATATTTCAAATGAAAATCGAGAATTAGATACACTGGTGAACACGTGACCCTGATGAATTATCTGTATTTGAGTTTTCAAAAATGTATCAAATAATTGACCACGGCGTAACAAATATGAATTTCTGGTACTCCATTCCCTTTCATGACCTTGATGTTGGTGTGGTTCCCATCAAGGATGAGGTTGATATCGAATTATTGACAACATGTTATGAGGGACTTACAGAAATGAACATATATGCTGAGAGGGGGCCTGATCCCATTGAAATTGTGTCCCCGGAAGGAAAATTACTGTACAAAAGAGTGACTGGTGATGGCATACTTGCACTTCCATATCATGATGGCTAGCAAGCTGAGATTAGTTCGTCCTCAGCTGTTAAAGGCATGGATGAAATTGACCCTTTAGTAATTGGGAGTAAGGACAATAATGACAATCCATACATTAACTGTAGAGCAAAGGACATCTGTGAAGAAGAGTCATCACAAATGGAGTTGGATCCAGCTTTTGTGGGACCACATAGAGAGAAGATACATGATTCTGGTAACAAGTCCAAGAGAAAGAAGGCAACAAATGATAAAAAAGCTAAGTCACAAAGAGTAAAGTTAAGTGCAAGGAAGTCAGTCAGGCAGTTATTTAAAGACAAAGAAGACGGTGATACATCCTCAGAACCTCAGCAGTCTCCTATAAGGAAGTCAACACAAGAAACAACACAAGCAGAGAAAGATCAAACATCAGAGCAGACTGATTGTAAGGGAGAACCAACAACACATGCAGAGAGAGATCCAACAGAAGAGCAGACTGATTGTAGGGGAGAAAGAACAGTTCATTAAGGTGGAGAAGAAGATGAAGTCATACCAGATTATTCAGATCTTCCTGACTGGCTAAGAGAAGCAGTAGACCTACCTGAAGATGATGAGATATTTGCAGGTTTACATGGTCAAGGATCAACACAAGCATCTATAAATGTTGGATCTGTAAATTCGGTTGGTATTGGTTCAAAGTAGCAACAAGAAAATCAGCAAGCAAAAGCATCAAAACAAGCTAATTTAAATGAAAATCAACAGCAACAAGAAAATCAGCAACCAAAAGATACACCAGAAGCTAATTTGGGACAACATAAGCAGCAAACCCAATTCAAAAAAATAACATGAAGATTCAAGAAGTCATCCAACATCAGGGAGGGGATGATAGATGTCATGCCAATGAGCAGGAAGAGGACTGGAATGAAGCAGTAGAGGATGATGAAACCTGCTTGACAGAGGAATAAGATCTGATGATGAAAGCATCCCTGTCTACAGTTACTTCAATGCGGATGAAGAGTTTAGGAAAGAGCACTTTGAACTAAAGGTTGATCATAAATTTACTAGCTTCTATAAGTTTAGAGAGGCTTTGGTGGAATGGGAAATTAGAGAGGGATATGAGCACAACTACATCAGAAATGAAGGCTCTCGAATCACAGCTAAATGTGCAAAGGGGTGCAGTTGGAGGATTCATGCAAGCAGAATCCAGAAAACAAAGACATTTATGATCAAAACTCTTAAGGGAGAGCACTATTATGGCAGGAATTACAGCAATCGACATGCCACTTCAACATATCTGAGTAATAAATTTCAAGCTAAAGTGAGGGATGATCCTGGATATAGTATTCCTGGCATAGTGAATGAGACAAGAAGATTATTTATGCTAGATATTAGTCAAAAAATAGCTGACAGAACAAAGCAAAAAGCATTAGAGGCACTTAGGGGCAATGACATGGAGCAATACCACAGACTTTGGGATTATGTAGCTACTGTTAAAAATTCAAATCCTGATAGTCATATTTCATTGCAAATTGATAGGCGAAATGTTGAGGAAAGAGCTATATTTCAGAGGATATATTATGGGTTAGGTGCTTTGAAAAATGGTTTCCTAAAAGGATATAGACCTATCATAGGACTAGATGGCTGCTTCCTTAAGAGTCCCTTTGGAGGTCAGCTGCTGACAGCCTTGGGTAGGGATGCCAATGAAAATATGTTGCCTATTTCCTTTGCTGTTGTTGAGGTAGAGAATTACGATAGTTGGAGTTGGTTTTTGCGGGAATTAATCAGCTAAATTGGAAGAGGAAACAAAGGAGTGGCTTACACTTTCATTTCAGATAGGCAAAAGGGTCTTGTCCATGCAATTGAAGAATTGTTTCTTGAATCAAAGCACAGATTCTGTTTGAAACATATGCTCGAGAACTTCAAACAAAGATTCAAGAATCAAGACCTTAGAAACATGTTTTGGGAAGTTGCTGCAGCAACAAGCATGCCGGAGCATGAAACTGCCATAGCAAATCTTGCTAGGGCTGACCTACAGGAAGGTGACAAGCTAACAACTGCGGGATGGTTCAAACGGTTGCCTCCAAAATTGTGGTCCATAGCTCATTTTAGTACAGCTTGTAGGAGTGACACTTGCGTTAACAATATGAGTGAGTCATGGAATAATTACATTCTAAAAGCTAGAGGGAAACCAATAATTACAATGCTGAAGTGGATTCGGAGGAGATTAATGCAAAGGTTGGTAACCAAACGAGAGGGCATGCTGAAACATGGTGGCACTTTATGTCCAAACATTTATGAGAAGTTAGAGAAGTTTAAGATAAAGGCAAGAAATTGTGTTGCGGTTTATGGAGGAAATGGGAATTTGGAAGTTGATGGCTATGGAAGGACAAATGTTGTCAATTTGGAGATGAAAACATGTACCTGTGGTCATTTTCAGTTTAGTGGCATTCCTTGCGTGCATGCGGTTGCCTGCATTCAGAGTAGAAAGTTGAAATTTGAGGACTATGTTAATGCTTGTTACCATAGGGAGGCATATTTAAGGGCCTACAACTTCACAATTGGTCCCGTTCCTTCGAAGCAGTTCTGGGTAGATAGGAAAATGCAATATTTGAACCCACCATTGGTGAAAAAACAGCCTGGTAGGCCAAAAAATAGAGGAAGAAGGGTCCAGAAGAGCCTACAAATCAGCAGAAAGCAAGTAGGAAAGGTCTTGCAGTTTACTGTCAGAGGTGTTTGAAATCTGGACATAACATACCAACTTGCAAATCAGGGATTCACCCTAAGTCTAAACTTTACAAAGTAATATAACATTTTACATTCTACTGTCACTATGGT
This sequence comes from Coffea eugenioides, assembly GCF_003713205.1. Classification (NCBI taxonomy): domain Eukaryota; kingdom Viridiplantae; phylum Streptophyta; class Magnoliopsida; order Gentianales; family Rubiaceae; genus Coffea; species Coffea eugenioides. The sequence goes on along the minus strand of NC_040035.1, from coordinate 37,198,426 downwards.
TTAGTGTGTTTTATTGCTACTTATACACTCATTAAATTCGATTTGAACTATAGGCACTTAAAGTTGGTCCAACAGCTTCAAATGCAACATCCGTAGCTTCTACAACTCAGGCTAGTGTCTCAAGTACTACTGCTACTACACTTTCACAGGTACTAAAAAGTAATTATCTATTTTTGGGTCCTGGAATATACTTACATACATACTAACCATGAGAACTTACATACAGGAGCCAAATCAGCCTATAAGTGGTACCAACCAAGAAAGCCATCAAAGTAGATCCTCAAAGAGAAAGCAACCAGCTGCAACTGCAAGGATGTCAAGGTTGCGACATTGTGGCTCCAAGAGACCAAGAAAATGAACTGCTATTTTTTCGATTTTATTGGTTGAATGTACTGGTTATGCCAAGTAGAATATGTCGATTTTATTGGTTGAATGTACTGATACCATTATGGTATGGATGTTGCAATATTTTTCATTGTACTCAGATTTTTGGCTGTCTTTTGGTTGACTAATACTTTCATGGATATTGTACTCAGATTTTTTGGCTATGTTTTGGTTGACTTTGCCTATCTTTTGGGGTACTGATACCATTATGAATTTTTTGTCTCAGATTTTTTGGTTATGTTTTGGTTGATTATGGCTATCTTTTGGTTGACTGATGCCATTGTGGTATTGTACTCAGATTTGATGGCTATGTTTTGGTTAACTGTGGCATTTGTGACTGTATTGCTATGCTGGTGAACCTTTTGGCCATGTTATGGTAGGATACCATTGTGGTATAATTGTGATAATATGTCACGTTTTTGTATTTATGGATGGCAATATTACTAGCCACATCTTTGATGATTTATCATATCTAGTTGTGGAAATATGGATGGCAATATTACTGGCCATATCTTTGCTGAAAATGATTAAATCTGTCAAGTGTCCTGAATAATAATTGCTGGTTATATCTTTGCATCTGATGACTTAATCTAACAACTTCATTGCATTTAAATGGGTATTTCAGGGTCTTTTCAATGTCCTGAATAAAAGCAGGTTTTTTCAATGTCTTCAACAAAAGCAGCTTCATTCGCTCATTTATAATTGAAACATGAAAATCAACTCTAGATTGAAACCAAGATGTGATTTTTGCACTACAATTTGTCCCAACTCCAAATTCTATTACACTACTTTTACATTACAAATTTTACCCAAACTTCATCTCATATATATAACAACCAATGACAAAAGAGACACAAGTACAGTCAGCATCATCATCATCTTCGTCAGCCCCATCGTTTCTTCGACATTGTGAATCTTCGATTGTAATCCCATAATGATGTTATAGTTATTACTTTCCATTCCTTGCCCAGACATGATAAATCTTTTCGCTGTTGCAGGTCCAATTGGTGAAACCCCTTCAACGTATGGATTTTGCCAGAATGATTCATTAGTGCCTCCCTCTGTACTAATTGGATTGCACCATGCCCAAAATGAACAAGCACCAATTTCACATACATAATACAACATACCTTTTGATGATTTTTCAGATTCTACTACTTTAATCTTTGCTTTATTGTTGTAGAAGTATCGCCGGTTTTGGTACCTTAGGTTCCTCGATCCACCGCCAAAATTTTGGGAGCTTGAAATTTTTTGGTTCTCCCTTGAAATGATAGCTGATTTAGCCCTTCCAAAGCTCTTTTTCTCCCATCCAAAGCTGCGTTGCTCTTTACATTTTTGGGTTTTCGTTTTGCATCTCTCTGTCAAATTTTCTCATTTGCAGAACAACAATTATGGTGGGTTTCATTTGTAAGAGACATGAAGGGCAAAATTGGAATGAAACCAGTTTTTTCTAGCCACAAGTTACCATTAAGTCGCATCAATATCACTCGCTAGCTTCCCAACCGGTCAGCAGGTAAAATCCAAAGAAGTCCAAAGTACAGGGGGGTTAAGTGGGTGTTTCTAAACAATGAGGAGGTTTCGTGTCAATTTCCTTAACTACAGGGGGGTTTTATGTATTTTACCCTAATAAAATTCATGTTCGGGTTGCCTCCCAAAAGAGCGTCTTTTTTTAATATTTTTGGCTAGACATAGCTCAAGATTTGTTTAAACTAAGCGAATCGGGTCTTCTAGTTGCACCATCTCCACCCGTTCAACCAGAAACCCTTCATGATACGGCTTGAGACAGTGACCATTCACTACAAATTTCTTCTCCGTTTTCAAACTCTGGATCTCGACTGCACCATAATGAAAGACATTAGTCATAACAAAATGACCAATCCAACAAGAACGTAATTTACCTGGAAATAGCTTCAATTTTGAGTGGTACAGTAGAACTTTTTGCCCGCAGACAAATGTCTTCCTAGAAATTTGTTGGTCATGAAATATCTTATTATTCTCCTTATAAATCACTGCGTTCTCGTATGTTTCATTTTGAATCTCCTCCAATTCTTGTAATTGCAACTTTCTTTGAATTCCGCCTTCCTCGATATTCATATTGCATTGCTTGACCGCCTAAAACGCTCTATGCTCGAACTCGACCGGGAGGTGACATGGTTTCTCAAATACCAACCAGAAAGGGGACATTTCAATGGGTGTCTTGTACGCCGTCCTTGATAGGGTGTTAATTGTTGGTTATTTTATTGTTAATTTTCCCCTTTATCCTTGCCAAATATTGTTTTAATTATTAATATTTACTTATATTTGGTATTGGACTTAATTTCAGGAAGTGAAACAGAAAACTACAAAAATGAGGGACTTTTTGGAGATAATTGGAATTTCAAACAACCGGGCCCACATGGTGCTACAAAGAGATTGCATTTCCTTTGCTGATTAGGAGATTGGAGTCCTACGGGCAATAGGAAACTAAAAGCAAGGAATTCGGTAGAGCCCCACTTTTGGTTTGATTCTCAATTCCAGCGGGACCACAGGGATAAGAAGCTTTAGTCATTGTTGGCTTTAAAAAGGAGACAAACGTACAGTTCTAGAGAGAACTTTTATCAATCAATAGTTTTAGTTTAGGCTTTTAGCATAGTTTTTAGTTTTCTTTTCTTAGCTCTTTCGGATGGTTGTTCTCCATTAATGGAGGACTAACCTCTTAATTCTAATCAAGGGGACAACTGAAGACTTGGTTCAACAATTACTGTGAGATCTAATTTATTTTAATTGCTTCCTTAATTTATTGGTATTTATATGTTTCCTGCTTTTAATTGCTATAGCTCGTGTGAGTGATTGAATAGATGCGCAATATTTAATTATTCACATAGGTTATTTTGCTAAATAGGGATAATTGAATTCGTAATTGTTCGTTATCTTTATCTCAGTAGCAACTGGCGTAATTGGGTTTATGTCAGGGGAACATACGATCTAACTTAAACAAACCCTCGTAGCGTATTTGTTAGTTAGGATTGGGTCTTTCTAATTATTAATGCAATCTAGAAATTAAACCCTACGGTCGTACCTAGGGTTGTTTTTGGGTTAGAGAAATAGTTAACGGTCGTACCTTAACTATCGAGAAAGTAAGGAAAGGTTGGTTGTTTATCGCGTGCATGGCAACTATAACTAATCTATTAATAAATGTGGAATTATCTGTGAATCAATGATCAGTGCCTGAACCATTTCTGAAGTGTACCCTTGGCTAGAGTTTTCCTTAATTATTTCTCTTAATCAATTATTTTCTGCACTTAATTTATTTAGTTAGCATTTAATCCAAGAACCTCCCATACTTTGGACTCTAGAAGAAACGAATTATCCCCAATCCCTGTGGATTCGACCCTACTCACCACTATATACAAAATCTGTACTTTTCTCGAGTAGGTATTTATTATTGTACAGGTTTGACACCCTGTCAGTCCTATATGCCCATAGTGCATCCTTCAGTCTCATATTCCAATCCTTCCTATCGGGTCGAACCATCTTCTCTAAGATCGACTTGATCTCTCGGTTCGACGCTTCCGCCCGACCGTTTGTTTGAGGATGGTAGGGCGTGGATACCTTATATAAGACGCCGTACCTCTAAAAAGTGCAACAATCGTCTTGTTGCAGAAATGGCTATCTCGATCACTTACAATCGCTCGCGGCATCCCAAAGCGGACAAAAATATTAGACCTTATGAATTCTGCAACCACTTTGGAATTATTAGTACGGGTGGCCTTTGCTTCCACTCATTTTGAGACATAATCCACAGTAAGTAATATATACAAAAAATCATAAGATGAAGGAAAAGAACCCATAAAGTCAATACCCCAAACGTCAAAAATTTCAACAAAAATCATTGGGGTTTAGGTCATTTGATCCCTACGAAAAATATTACCTACTCGTTGACACTTGTCACAGGAGTTACAAAATGAGTAGGCATCTTTGAAGAGGGTCAGCCAATAGAACCCGCTCTCTAGCACCTTACGAGCCGTTCTCTTTGATTCAAAGTGACCTCCACACTTAAAAAAGTGACAATAAGTTAAAATAAATTGGAATTCAATTACACTTACACATCTACGGATGACTTGGTTGGCACCCTACTTCCAGAGGTAAGGATCATCCCAGATGTAAGATTTTGCATCACTCTACAACTTGTCACTCTTCGCCTTAGGCCATCCTATAGGAAACTTGTCAGTGATTAGAAAATTAATAATATCTGCATACCAAGGCAAGGATAAATTAACAGAAAATAAATGCTCATCGGGGAAAGTTTCTCTCAACGGGAGGTCGTTTTCGACGACTTGTACTCGAGTCAAGTGATCTGCTACTAGATTTTCGCCCATTTCTTGTCTCTGATCTCCAGATCAAACTCTTGTAGCAATAGTATCCACCTTATCAGTCGTGGTTTTGCCTCTTTCTTGGTCAACAGATACCGCAATGCTGCATGATCAGAAAAAATAATAACTTTAGCACCTAGTAAATAAGACCTGAATTTCTCTAAAGCAAAAATTACAGCCAAAAGCTCCTCTTCAGTGGTGAAATAGTTTAATTGAGATCCGTTCAAAACTCGAGATGCATAGTATATAGCATAAGTTGCCTTTCCTACTCGTTGACCCAGCACCACGCCCACGGTATAATCGCTGGCGTCGCACATGTCTCGGACGGTAGGTTCCAATCAGGAGGTTGTATAATAGGTAGCGAGGTCAATAGCTCTTTCAACCTATCAAACGCCCTCTTACATGCTTCATCGAAATCGAAGGGCACCTCTTTTTGCAAAAGTTGGAATAGGAGTGCTCCAATTATTGAGAAGTCTTTAATGAACCTTCGATAGAAACCTGCATGACCCAAGAAAGAACGCACTTTTCGCATGCTCGCAGGGTAAGGTAAAGTTGATAAAACATCTATTTTTGCCTTATCAACCTCAATACCCTTAAACGACACTACATGCCCCAGAACTATTCCGTGTTCGACCATAAAGTGACATTTTTTTCAATTAAGTACGAGATTAGTTTCTATACACCTTACCAAAATTAAATTTCAGGTTATCTAGACAGTTGTCAAAACTCTCACCATACACACATACATGAAAACTTCGATAATCTTCTCAACATACTAGAAAAAAATACTTATCATGTATCTTTGGAAGGTAGCTGGTGCATTGCACAACTCAAATGGCATCCTTCGGTATGTAAAAGTTCCAAACGGGCACGTAAAAGTCGTCTTCTCCTGGTTCTCGGGTGTGATAGCAATTTGAAAATAACCTGAGAATCCATCCAAAAAATAATAGTAAACTCGACCTGCTAATCGCTCTACCATCTGATCAATGAAAGGAAGGGAAAAATGATCCTTTTTCGTGACGGCGTTCAACTTCCTATAGTCTATACACTGCCGCCACCTGGTGGGCTTTCGAACTGGTACGAGTTCACCCTATTGGTTTGATTCAACCGTCACCCCTGCTTTCTTCGGGACCGCCTGTACTGGACTCACCCAGGGGCTATCTGATATTGCAAAGATTATCTCCACATCCAGCAGTTTCAGGATCTCTTTCTTTACTACCTCCATCATTAGGGGATTCAGTCTCCTTTGAGCCTACCGAATAGGTTTAACACCCTCCTCGAGTCGAATTCGATGTACACACACTGTGGGGCTAATTCCCTTGATATCGGCGATGGTCCATCCTATCGCCTGCTTATGTTTCCTGACAACTCGAAATAGTTTGTCCTCCTGAACCTTTGATAAACTCGCGAAGATGATCACTGGGAGTGTCTCCTCTTCACCCAAGTATGCGTACTTTAGGTGTTTCGGCAGGGGTTTCAATTTCAAAACAGGCGCCTGTACCACAGATGGAAGTAACCTCTGGTGAGGTTCGGGTGTAAAAATAGGTGCGAGATCATACCTTGTTTTTGCGGTTGGCAACATCTGTAACGCTCCAATCACACATTTGAGCTTTTCACTCAACTCTACCCCAGGGATCAGCTCTGATTCGAAATGCCTGGTCAAGACGACTTCTAACTCATGCCTGCCTTCAATTTTAAAAACTTCTTGTACAGCAGGGTCAATAACATTTATAGAGAAAATAGAGCCAGCATATGATTTTGAAGGATATTTCATGGTTTCAAAAATGTTAAAAAGAACAATCTCACCATCAAATTCGATAGATAGGGTGCTCTTATTAACATCAATTTTGGTTCGAGCTGTGCTTAAGAAGGGTCTACCTAACAGTAAAGGTGATGGGTCGTGGGAGTGTTCATCCTCCATGTCTAGCACATAAAAATCGGTGGGAAAAATCAATTCATTAATTTTTATTAAAACATCTTCAGCAAACCCGTCAGGGTATGCATTGGTTCGGTTAGCTAAGTGAATTATTATTCACGTTTCGTTCAAAGAACCTAAGTTCAAAGAAGCATATATGGACTTGGACATGACATTAATCGAAGCTCCTAGGTCTAACATGGCCTTCCCAATTAAGGTATTACCTATCCTACAGGGAATGGTGAATATATCTGGATCCCAGCATTTCGGTGGAAGTTTCCTTTGTAAGATTGCTGACACGTTCTCCCCCACTATAACTCGTTCATCTCCTTTCAACCGCTTTCGGTTGACACACAAGTCTCTCAAAAATTTTGCATATCTAGGCACTTGTTTAATCGCGTCCAGTAGGGGAATGTTAATCTCCATCTTGCGAAAGATTTCCAGGACCTCTTTCTCCTTGTCCTATTTCTTTGGTTTCTCTAGCTTCCTAGGAAAGAGAGGTAGATTAGTTTTAGCTTTAGTGATTAGGTGCGGGAGTACCTTTTGATCTTTGTTGTCTCTGCCCTCCTCTTCCAACTCTTTCTCAAATCGTTCATCGTCCTTGTTCTTAGGAATCACCGGTTCTCGTCCTCGAATTTTTTTGCCACTCCTCAAGGTCATTGTACTAACATTCTTCGGATTCAACTCTGGTTGAGATGACAACTTCTCTTGAACTTGGGACTCCAAACGGTTGTTCATGAAGGCCATTTGAATCATTTGATTTTGCATGGATTGTTTCTATCCCAGTTGATTTCTCATATTTTGTAGATCCGAATCTGTCTTCTGTTGATTTGCAATCAATTGCTTCATCATCTATTCCAAGAACGGACTTGAGTTCGAAGGGGGTGGTGGTAGGCGAGACTAATACTGCTGTTGATACCCTTGCTATTTGTTTGGGGCAAAATTGGACTGCCTATTTCCTCCATAACTAAAGTTAAGGTGATCCCTCCAACCAGGATTGTAGGTACTTGAATATGGGTCGTACTGCTTTCTTGGCACGGGCGCGTGGCCAGTCATGTTAACTTGTTCTGCATTTTCTTCTTGAACTAGCGGATACATCTCCGTAGAATGACCTAAGGCAACGCATACCCCACATACTTTGGCTTGTGAGGCACTTCTCACAGTTAGTTGTTGCACGAAGAACGCCAATTCAGAGATTTGTTGTTGGATGGAGGATGTTTCTATCTCATTCACCCTATGCGTTGGGACATCCTCCCTTGTACCAAACTGTTGCGAATTCTCAGCCATTCCTTCAATTAGCTCCCACGCCTCTCGAGAAGTCTTATTTATTAACGCCTCTCCACTTGCAGCATCGATTATACTTCTGTCCCTGAAGAGTAGTCCCTCATAGAAATATTGGATGAGCAGTTGCTCATTTATCTGATGCTGAGGGTATTGGATGCACAGCTTCTTAAATCTCTCCCAGTACTCATAGAGAGACTCGCCTAGATGTTATTTGATACCGCATATCTCCTTCCTTAGGCTTGCAGCTCGAGACGCCTGAAAGTACTTGTCCAAGAATTTTTTCTTCAGCTGATCCCACGTGGTGATACTACCAGGTGTTAGGTAGTACAACCAATCTTTTACAGAGTTCTTCAAAGAGAAGGGAAAGGCCCTCATTTTTATCTGCTCTTCTGTGATTCTCGGGGTTTCATATTGTTGCAAACGACGTCGAACTCTTACAAGTGCTTGTAGGGCTCCTCATCTGGTAGACCATGGAAAGATGGCAAGAGATGAATTAGATTAGATTTTAGTTCAAAGGGAGTGTTATCATTCAAATTTGGAAAAGTAATGCATAAAGGTTGCTAATTTAAATTATGAGCAGCCAACTCCCTTAGTGTCTATGCATTTGCCATGATGACTTGCTCTTGGTCCGAGTCACTCGAAGTGTCACCAAACAAATCTGCTGGTCCAACTTCTGGCTCAGGTCTCTGAGATGCAGCACTTGAGTGCTCTTCTCTGAGTTGTCTGGTCTCTTTTCTTGTTCTACGCGTAGTCTTTTCTACCTCGGGGTCGAAAATTAATTCACCTGTACGAGAAAAACGAGGCATATATTGAAAAGCACCAGAAAATTAGAACAAAAGTGAACTCAAAAAGAAACAAATAACTGACACCAGTTCTCGGCAATGGCGCCAAAAATTGACAAATGTCGAACCTGTGCAATAATAAAAATAGAACCTAACTACCACCAAAAGCAGTCAATAATTAATCCTAGGTACTGGAGCAGGGACTCTAGGTGTGCAATGGGTTACTTGATTCACCATGTTTCCGAAAAGTTTGCTTAATCCGATATACCAGAATTAATTAGTTGACAACATTTTCTAAATAATAGACAGTGGCAAGTAGGGTCGTCTCCTCAGGAACTGGGGATATTTGTCTCTTTGAGATTCTAATTGGTAACGGGGGATTTTATCGGAATGATACTAAAAATAATTAAGCAATTCAACTAAAAAAAATAATTAACTAACACAAATATAGACAGGAATTAAATCAAGAATAGAATAGATAAATTCTAACAAAGGATACAACTACTCAGACACAGTCCACTCATCCGATCATTAATGCAAGGTAGGTTCACTTAATTTATTAATAGGTTAGTTATAGTCGCCGATGAGTTCTGACGACCAATTTTTTCTTAATTTATTGGTAACCAAGGTACGACCATTGATTACCCCTAACCAGAAAATATTTCTAGGTACGACCGTAGAAATTAATTTTTCAATTGCATAAAGGATTGGAAAAACCTAACCCCAATCAATAACATGCTACGAGAGTTATTTAAATCAGATTGCACGTTTCCCTATTGTATAAAAACACTAGTTGCCACTAGTATTAATCAATTTAAACAATTATGGATTTAATTGACTAATTTGGTAGGAGATTAATAAATCGTACTAAACATCGAGCCCTTGACATTCAATTAACTAAATAATCCCATAGAAATTCAAACAGACAACGTGCAAATATTAATAAATTAAGGAACGTATGATAATTAATTCGATCTCACAAGTATTCGGGACTGTGTCGTTGCGTTGATCTTTGGCTAGACTGACAGGTGTCGAGCCTGTGTAATAATCAATACCTACTCGAGAAAAATATAAATTTTCTGTATATAGTAGTGAGCAAGGTCGAATCCACAGGGATTGGAAAAAATTCGATTCTTTTCAAGTTCGGGACACGGGGAATTTTTTATCAGAATAAAACTAAAAATAATTAAACAATTTAACCAAAAAATAAATAAATAATTAATACAAATATAAATAGCAATTAAATAAATAATAAATAAATTCTAACCAAGGATACAATTATGCAGACACAGTCCATTCATCCGATCATTGATGCAAAGAAGGTTCACTTAATTTTATTAACAGGTTAGTTATAGTCACCGATAAACTTTGACGACCAGCTTTTCCTTAATTTATTGATAACCAAGGTACGACCGTTGATTATCTCTAACCAGGAAATACTTCTAGGTACGACTGTAGGAATTAATTTCCTAATTGCATTAAAAACTAGAAAAGTCTAACCCAAATTAATAACATGCTACGAGGGTTATTTAAATCAGATTGCACGTTGCCCTAATGTGTGAAAACACTAGTTGCCACAGATATTAACCAATTAAACAATTACGGATTTAATTGATTAATTTGACAGGAGATTAATAAGTCAAATTGCACATCAGACCCTTGATATCCAATTAACAAAATAATCCCATGAAAATTCAAATAGAAAACATGCAAATATTAGCAAATTAAGGAACACGTAAAAATTAATTAGATCTCACAGATATGTGGGACTGCGTCTTCGCGTTGATCCTTGACTAGATGAGAAGATTAGCCACGCCTCATAAGAAACTTTCCACACAATTTAATTGATTTCAAAGACATAAATACTCGCTAATAAGTTAGAATGAAACTTTGAGTCTTCGTAGATTTTTTGAAGAAAAATTGCATACCACACAACAAAAGAAGGAATAAGTTCCTCCTCTACACAAAAGACTACCTATTCTACTTTGTAGTCTCCTTGGAGAGAAAATCTTCCTTCATGCCAGAAGCTCTCTAAAAATAAAAACAAAACCAAATGGAAAACTTCACCCCCTCGTCCACACAAGAAACCATTCTTTTTTTCTATCTAATCAATCCCACCGAAAACAAAAGCAAAAGCCAATTTTTGTTTGTCGGGTTTCCTTTGACCAAATGCACACAATCACAAGAAAGCAATTATCCTACTACTGTAAGAAAGCAAACAAAAGGCACACTATCTTTAGACAATACTAATTCTTCGCGGTCCCCACCAAATTGAGATGTTGGCTAGCCAAATGCAATTCAATTCTTCTTCATCAGCAAAAGGGATGGACGTTGGTTTACACCATGCATGTGGGCCAATTGTGTAGAGCTTCACAATAATCTTCTCAAGAAGGTTTCTGCGCCAATTTCTGAAATTGGGTTTAAATACCAAATATAAATATATGTCACAATTAAAGCAATATTTGGCAAGATCAAAGAGGAAAATTAACAATAAAATTACTAACAATTGACACCCTATCATAGACGAAAAGCTTAGCCACGCCGCATAAATAAATCCCACGCAAAGTGATTGAATTCATGAACGTCAAACCATCTTTAACTAATTAATCAAGAAGTAAAAGATGATTCTCCCGTTGGGAAATTTTGTCGAACAGTAGGCGTGCGCATGACAAGGAAAAATAAAGAAAAACTAAACTATTGCTCCAAGCTATCCTACGACTAAAAACAACCTCTTACCCAGTTACCCTCTAGTGGTTTTGCCAAATTTAGAGAAAAAGGTGCAAAAGCGGGGCCCTCCGAATTTTCTCTTGTTTCCTATTGCTAGTAGGACTTCCCGTACCAGCCATCTCTTCATCAGTCCAAAAGGAAAAGGAAATCAGCTTTGGTCCCCTCTTGTGGGCCACGTCGATGGAGCTTTGTAGAAGACTTCCACGTGTGAAGTAATTTGCTTCAGAAAGCCCCCCCCTTTTTTAGCACCTTTCAGTCCCATTTCCTGTAGATAGGTCCAAATACCAAATATAAGTATATGTTAACAATTAAACGATATTTGGCAAGGACAATGGGGGAAATTAATAATAAAAATTACTAACAATTAACACCCTATCAAATCCCCCCACACCTGAACAATGCTTACCCTCAAGCATGAGAACAGCAATTGAACACCAAAATTTGACAATGGCTATTGCTCCAACTACCGTATTGTCAAGATACCAAGAAAAACATATATTAAGCATCAATGGTCAAGATCCAAGAAACAATACCTCAGTTAGCTTCCAAACCACCAACTCCTCTAATTTAAAGCAAACTAATATAAGAAAAAGGAATGGTTGCTCAACATTCATCAGCAAATGGTCCAACTATTAACCAAAATCTCAACATTAAATTCACAAATCGGCAAGCTGACTCTTTCACATTCTAACACAATCTTTACTTTTTTTTTTATCACGTTTTCTATTTTTCTCTTTCTTTTTTTTTTAGAATAACAAAAGACTTAGTTTCTAGCCATTAGAGCCTTTTGACGCGAACTCCAATATTTACCAGATGGAGGAGCCTGGTCACTCAGCTCCAATCGCTACGCGACCATGCACTCATAATAACTACTATCTTTTGACGCGAGAATCGACAGTTTAGGTGAAGATCCCTGGTTACTCAGTAGTAACAACTAGCGGAGTACAGTCAACTTTTATTTACAACCATATAACACAATAACTAAAACAACACAAAAGTAACAGCAGCCAGCCTCAAATTTCCAAACATGGAGAACTAAAATTAATAACTGGATCAATTCACATGAAAAATGCCAACAATCATTCCCTATGCCTAGAAAAGTCAACCAAAAATTAGAAAAGTCAAGCCATTACTGATATTCACCAAAGAGATGTTCCTAAACTCAACCACATTAACTTGATACCCTTTTATTACTAAAACTTGGCAATAGCAACATTAATCTGTCAAGCAATGCTACCACACTCGATTGTCGAGATTGTGTCATTCATTTTCCGTCAAATTAGATGATTTCCGTCCATTTTCCAAAGAAATCCAAAGGACAATGAAATTATGTAGGTGTTTTTAAATAATGAGGAGATTTCGTGGGTAGTAAGCAAATCACAACAGGTCAGTGTATTTTATCTTTTTTTTTTTAATTTTACAAACCAAAAGAATTCTATTCTAGTATTAGCTGTAATCAACCCAAAAGAAGAAAGACAGATGTTCTATACCAAAATGGTCCTATCCTAAATCACAACAGTACGCAAAACCAAGTTGAGTTTGACATTCAACCCCCCGACACTTTGGCACTTCAAGATGCGACTACGCTGCTACCGCTCCTTAGTACAGTAAAACTCCGAGTGACCACACACACTCACACGCTAGCCACACTGACTGTGCCCCCTCTTGCCCCATTCTTGCTCTCACCTAGGGTGCAATTTAATTGAATAGCTTGACTCGAGCTCATGAATAGCTTGATAAATTATTCCATATGAGATTGACAGGTCGCGGTTGAACTAATCAATTGAGTTTTTTGAAGCAAGTTCGGGTATGTATATTATATATTGAAAAACTTGTGGTGTTTTATGAAATACTTGATATAATATTTAATTAATATATTATAAATATTTAATTACTCTTTTAGGTTGGTTATTTATAATATTTTTGATCCTAATCATTTGTTGAACTCAAGTAATCAAACTTCACCATAACGAACGCAATTCCTCCACCTAGCACTTTTTCCTGCCTTAGATCTTTGTTCATTGATCGTTGTGGCAAGCTCAAGAAGTTGTTCACACCAAGGTTGCTACAATCCGTGCAAAGTCTTGAAGTACTTAAGGTCTGGTGTTGTAACGAATTGGAGGAGATAGTATCAAACGATGAAGAAGGCTACTTTAGTTTTACTTCAAGCAACAAAGATTCATGCTAAAGGACCACTATCAGTTGCCTCCCAAATCTCAAGAAATTGGCTGTGCTAGGAAATCCTAAACTAAGGAATATTTGCAAGGGGCTCCTGATTTGTAACTCTATTGAGAGAATTGAGGTAATAAGCTGCCGAAATCTGGAAAGCTTACCTCCCTTCCTACCCTCCATCAATGGACAACCTTCTGCACCACCAGCACTTAAAGTGATCCAAATATCTCTACTTGGTTGGGAGTCATTGAAATGGGACAATCCTTACATGAAGAAGATCCTTCAACCTTTTGTTCGTTATGGTGAATTTTGAGAATAATGTCAAGCTTGACAAATTAGAATTGTACAAAGATTCTTAAGAATATGCCAAGGTCGGAACTCGTATTTATCCAATGTAATTTTTGCCATTAGCGTAGAGTTTGTCATTTAATAAAATTATGATGTGTTTTATTTTTAAAAAAAAGGAAAAAAATTCGTTTACTCGTGATTTTAATCATTTAAGTTTTTCATTGTTATTCTCCATAAGAAAGTGAAAACCATGGAATTTGGGCATATCCATGCCAACAATATATATATTCCACTTACTTTGGGACCATTTCTGCAAGAGTTCCAGAGAACACATTTGAAGATTTACATTACTAAGTCCAAAAGTATAATTAAGGTCAAACATAATTAGTCAGAAGTTTTATTCAAGTCCGGAGAAAGAAATTCCAAACTCACTTCTTTGGAAACATGGTAGTTTGATACTTGATGATGAAGTTGGCAAGTTAAGATGTTGTACACTGTTCGTGATGTTAAAGCAATCGTGGAGAGCATCATTGGCTTCCCTCTTTATGATCTGAGCCTAATTTATGATGGCAAAAAACTTAATGATTCAAAGGTCCAATCTTGTCACAATATTACAGCAGAATCAACCTTACTGATGTTAGCGCAAAATTTTTTTCAGATATCTGTCGGGTACTACAATTTAATCTTGACGTGCATCAAGATTGTTTGATCAAAGCTGTGAAGAACAAGATTTTTGATAGGCTAGGATTCCCAGTTGATTCCCAGATTCTGGAATGTAGAGGAATACCTCTAAACAGTCGTCAGCATTTAGCTAGTTACAACATTCAGAGAAAGTCCATAATTCAACTGTTTAATCTTGCCCGTTAATTGAATTACCTACGAAAGTAACATCTTCTTTGTGCAAGACTGAAAGGTCATTTTTCAAGATTTTACTTATGATGCTAATCTCTACAGTCTTTTTGCATTTTGGATTACTTTTAACTGTAAAGAAAAATATTGGGGTGTATTTTTTTTTATCAATCGTCACTTTATCTATAGTATCCTACACTATCCTAATCTAAGAGGGAGACACAAGTCACCCAACTGGGTCTAGAGGGGCCGGTAAGGACTGAACCACCATCAGACTAGACAGATGCACTACGCACCCGTCTGATTTTTTTTAAGAAACCACTTAATGTGGTAATTGATGGGAGGCAAAGGAGCCTTAAATGGCTTAGTGGTGGCCATCAGCCCAAAGGCTGGTGGTTAAAAAAATTGGGGTGTTGATCATAGCTTTTCATTTCTACTAATTTTCTTGTGAAACTGTTGGTATTTGTTTTGGAAATGGGCTTCTTATAGCTAAAACAAATTTATTCCTCCTTTAAACTTGTTGCATATGAGGAAAGCCTGACAAAAGATGCTAACTGTATTAAACTCAGAGATGATTTCTGATTTAATCAGGGCAACAGTTGATGCTAACTTTTCATGATATGATCAAGTTTTTGCTCATTCGAGAAGTATTACCATGCTATGTGACTGAACAAGTCCCTAGTTGTTGGACAAGAAAACAAATAAAATTACAGATGACGATGTCTCTAATGTAATATGTTGTGTTTCTTTTCCTCCAGTGCAATGTAGCTGAATAATTACTTTAGCTTTTTTGTCTAACATAATTCAATTCAATGTGCAAATTCTAAGACAATACCTCTATACCGGCTCAAGTTGTAGTAGTGTAAAACTTCTTTTTTTTTTGAGATTATTGGTTTGCCTTTTCTTTTCATACATTGGACATTTTTTTCTCCCCCTTTGGGTTTAGCTACACTTTGCACTCAATATTTAAATTAGCATACCAAGCAATGGTGAGCAATTTTTTGTTATTGTTATTCAGAAGCAATATAAAAAGGATGAAGTCTTTGTAAAAAAATATTTGGGAAGTCCATCGGAAAATCACCAATTTGACAAGAAAAAAGGGAAGATTGAAAGTCATGTACAGGATCTACAGACCAAATAGATGATCAAATGGGTTCGAGGGGTGACATCATTTTTATTATTACACATTGTTCCCTTTATCCTCCTGAATTTTACTTGAATTCATGGACTTCAGATTTTTTTTTTCTTTCGATTAAATACAAGTGCTAAAAGAATTGGAGCGTCAAAATTCTTAGTGGCAAAGCAAGCAATCCAGGGTGTCACTATCAAATTTGAATTAAGTAGATTTTCTGAGTACTCTTTTTTTGGCTGTTGTTACTGTTTTGCAGATAAATATATGCTTGCCTGTTATGAAACCGGTTGCTTTGAAAGTGAAGAAATCAGATACAGTTAGAAAAGTGAAAGCAATGTTGAAAGAAAAGAAAAGAATATGTGAATGTCTTCTGGAATTCTTTTCTGCTGGTCATGGGAGGATGATCAAAATCTGGGCTCAGTTGGGATTCAGCAGAATACTAATCTCCATTTTTTTGTTCAAAATTTGCTGTCAACGAGACTGTTTATCAAGAGAGCATCTGATCAGAAAGTCCTCCAGATTGATGCAGAGGCTTCTGATACCAACCACAATGTTTAATATCAAATGTTTAATTGAGGCCAAAGACGGGATCTGATAGGATGTAATTTGTTGCTAAATTTATAATTATTTTTCCCTTGATTTTAACCAAATATTATTTTAATTAATAGATTCTACCTATATTTGATTAATTGTGTTAATTGTAGGGAGGTGGAGTAAAAGTGACAAAAGAGGTGATTTTTCAAGAATTACTGTCAAGTCCAGATGATTCGGGAATTTACTACGCATGGGATTTCCTAATTCGAGTCAAATATGGACATCTTTGGTGGAATTTGAAAGACTTTAATTACCTTTGTTAGTTGTAGAGGTGAATTAGAAAACATGAGTTATTATTGTTTTTATTTCCTTTTTTCTAATTAGACAATAGGCCTTTGTTATGAGTAGTAGATATCAAATAGGAAGCAAAAGAATAAGGGAAGTCCGCCGAGTCCCGTTTGATTAGTACTTCTTAGGGAGGAAAAGGGTCAGTCAGCTATATATATTAGCAGACTAGTCACTTAGATTAGGTTTTATCTTTGTTTCGGTTGGCCGCATGTCTTCACGTTGGCAATTTTCCCAACAACGCAGAACTAACTTCTCGTTTTCTAGTCGAAAGTCAACTTGAAGATTCGGTTCCAAACATATGTGAGATCGAATTATTTTTATTTATTTATTTTATTCATTGGTATTCGTATGTTTTCTGGTTTAACTTCTTATGATTGTTTTGTTATTTGAATGTCAAGAGCCCGATATTCGAATTAATTTAATAATCTACCGCCAAATTAACCGATTAAATCTGTAATTGTTTGATTGGTTAATACTAGTGACGACTAGCGTGATTGGTCCCATGTTAGGAAAACGTATAATCTAATTTAAACAAATTCCCGTAGCGTGTTTATTAATTAAAGTTGGGCTTTTCTAATTCTTAATGCAACCGAGGAATTAAATCCTACGGTCGCACCTAGGGTTATTTCTTGGTTAGGCAAATAGTTAACGATTGTACCTTGACTATCAATAAAGTAAGGAAAAGTTGGTTGTTTATCGCGTGTATAGCAACTATAACCAATCTATTAACTAATAATTGAATTATCTTTACATCGATGATCAATTGAATGGACCGTATATAAAAAGTTGCACCTTTGCCTAGAATCGTATCTATTGTTGATTAATTCCTATTTATTTTTGTGAGTTGCTTTTATTTAGTTAAGTAGTTATTTTTATATTTTTGTAAAAACCCCCCATCTCTGAATTCTAAAAGAAATAAATTATCCCTAGTCCCTGTGGATTCAATACTCGCCTATATATAAAATTTGTATTTTTTTTAGTAGGTAATTATTATTGCACAGGCTCGACACCTGTCAGGATCCCTTGTGATAAGTTCAGTCTAATTTATTCCGGTAAGCCCCTTGAGGATGATCATGAAACCTTAGCCTCTCTCGATATCCAGGGTGAATCAACTCTTCATATGGTGCTTTGGCCAAGAGATGTATTGCCAATCTCTGTGAAAATGTAAAATGAAGAGTTGTTGAAGAGGGAAGTCAAGTCGTTGTACACTGTTCGCGATGTTAAAGCAATCGTGGAGAGCATCGTTGGCTTCCCTGTGAATGAGCAGAGCCTAATGTGTGATGGACAACAACTTGATGATTCAAAGGTCCTATCTTCTTATCATATTGCTGCAGAATCCATCTTAAAGATGTTAGTGCAGAATATTTAGATACTTGTTAAGGATGGTTTCAAAACAATTACTCTTGATGTGTGTCAAGATGTTATGATCAGAATTGTGAAGGACAAGATTTTTCACATAACAGGATTGCGAGCTAATCCCCTGTTTTTGGAATCCCTGTTTTTGGAATATGGGGGAAAACCTCTAGATAATTTTCAGAGTTTGCCTAGATATAACATTTAGAGAGTGTCCACACTTCATCTAAGGAGGTTTGGGATGTTTTTAATTGTATTAACCAGAAAAGAATATGATGTTGTGCAAGAAAGATTGAGACATCCTTTGTCAAGATTTTGCTTTCTGATGCTAATGGATATAATCTTGGTGATTTGTCAAAGTGGAGTTTGTTGCTTTCACTACTGTCTTGTCTTGGTGATGGACGCATTTAAAGGTTATCAAAACAGTTTTGCTGTGAATAATTCAAAGCTAAAATATCCAATTTTGTCAAAAAATGTGAAAGCAATGTTTGAGTCAGGAGGGGAGAGTAATGCTTTGTTTCAGGAGCTTTTGCCTAGAGCTGGTCATAGGATTCAATTAGACTACTAAGTATGACACTAGCTAATCATAGAATTCGGAGGGATTAGTGACTTTCAAATTATCTGAAGTAGAAGATGATAATTGGTCATGGAAGGATATATTATGGTTGATACATGAATTTGTGATCCCATCTTTGTATCAAATGTTCGATTGGGGCCAAACAAAGGGTACATTCACATAACTTTGATTGAAGATGATATTGTAGAACGTTTAGCCTTTCTGGATATTCAAGGGGAAAATTTCTATGACTTGAAGTTTCTTGTTGTCACAGAACAGACAAAATCTTCAAGGCAGATAGAATTTGTTTGCATAATGGAACTTACATTTTTTGCACATTTTTGGATAATGGAACACAAAAAAGATGGACTTTCTTCCTATTTTGAAAACTTTTTCTTTTTAATTGTATTTGAATCAAAAAAATAAAAGATATATGAGACTCGTTAGCGTGATTAGGAAATTTTTATGAAACCTAATCATAAGGGTGTATAATAACCAAACAATTCGACTCAGCTTGTGAGTAACTCGGTCAAAGATTCGACTTTAATTTAGTGTTGATTGAGTTCAAGTAGGGTTCTGCTTACTTGATAAGAAATTTAAGTGAGTACAAATAGGAAAACCAAAACTCAAGTATCTTGTACAATATGATTTTTTATTATTTATTGTGAAATTACTTTTATGAGTAAGATATATAGTTATGAAATTTGCCCCAAAAAAAAAAACCGAGCCAATTCCTATAACTTCATATAGTCAGATTTAGTCGCAAGAGAAAAGAAAATTACAAACAAGCACTATTTTAATTGTAACACGAAATCCAATTTAACACACAAAAGAGGATAAACGAATTATACAACAATAGTGAGTAAAGAAAAAAAAATAGTTACAGTCAAGCATAAATCTGGAGCGTGTGCAAAAAATAAAGCCCTCAGTCTTAAAGTTAATTCAGTGTTCTAATGTTCTTGATAAATCAGCGCTGGGCAACGGAGATGTTCCTTCGCTTGCAGATGTTCATAGCAAAACGCAAGAGACCATCTTGCCTATAGCCCCAGAATTCTACCACATCACCTTTCTTAAGATGATTGTCATCAACAAGCTTATTCCACCCGCTGTTGAGAGCCAACCTGTTCACGCTCGGCCAGCTCTTCAAATTCATGTCGAAACAGCGTTGTGAGCAATCCACCACCGTGACCTTAAGAGCCTCATTCTGATTCAGCAGCATCACTTCTGGTTCAGTCAATACTTGCATGATTTCCTCGCGAATTGGAAAGAGAAATCTGCTTTGAGTTGAAGCAACATCGGACGCTTCCAATCTTTTCTCGAGTATCCAACGTGCTCCATGAGGAAGTTCTCGCTCGCGTCGAGGAGGCATTGATGCACGGCTGCTTGAAGCAGTTTCTGTTCCTTGTTCTTGATTCACTAGATGATCGTCATCAGCCAGGCCATCCTCGACCATAACAACGACGTCGATAACCTTTCCGAACAGCTTAATTGTCTTTTTCATCTCCTTTTCCATGTTTTGAATTCGCTGGACGGTGGTAGGGATCAACAATTGATAGTCAGGAAGGATGGGAATCTGATAAACGAATGGGAAAAACAGGAGGAGGACTAATGGTAATAAGAAGCACGAAGTAACGTTTATGGGCTGTTTCTATATATCATGTTGCAGACCCTAGAGAAGATCGCTTCTCCTAATCCTATACAGAATCAACTTTCCAGGATGATAACCTTCTCAAAAGCGTTTTTCTTGCGGCAATAGGAAACAGTTCGAGAGATATTCTCCTTCTTCTTGTGGGATTCGGATGCTTGTTTCCTTGAAGAGGTGAACTTTCGAAACTTGCAGCACTAATTGTTAAACAAGTAGGCAGTTGTATTTCATAAAATCAGATTAGCAACAATATTACAACACGAAAGTCAATTTAAAGTAATTAGAAAGGAAAAAAAAAAAGGAAAACGAATTGTACTGCAAAGCAAAGTAGAAACATTTTTAATTACACTCGAGCACAAATTATATATCAATATCAATTGAAATAAAATCTTTTTACCAAAAAAAAAAAAAAGTTTTTCTAATACAATCTTACAGTAATACACAATTAAAAATAACTCAAAAAACATCTCATCCATACAATATATCAAATATTTCAAAAAATTTTTATAGTAAAAATTTTTTATATACGTTGTTACAGTAAAGTGGATATTAGATATATTAAAAAGAAAAAAAAATAACTTTTACCCAAATGGATTAGTGATAAATAGAAAATGATAAATAGAATTGAGAGAGCAAGAAAAGGAAAATGTAATAAAAATGAAAAAAATTAAGATCATGGGATTAAACCTACATTTTCACCACAAAATGAAGCGAATGGATATCTTCCATCTGATCTTTGAATTGACGAACAAAACTCTAATAGAATAAAGGCAAGGAAAGAAGTATTTACGGTTATAAAAAAATAAAATAGGTGAGAATTACAGCCAACTCAAATTTAAAAATATAAAAAACCAAAGAAACACCCTCACTTTCAAACACCTTGCAATTCTCCCTTCCCTCTTCCTCCCTTATAATAAATCCATACTAAATCCCATCAACCCTCTCTTTTTCTCTCTTGGCACTCCCTCATATGGAGCTCCAAGTTTTACTATTGTTTTATAAAGAAAAATAAATAAATGAATCACCAAATACTTCCAAAAAAATGTAACAAAGGCAAAGGCATTTCATGAAAGTAGAACAATTACACATTCAGCCATATAAGCCATTTTATTGATGTTGTAGCCAAATCTCAGCTAATTATTTTGAGATCTAAAAAATATCTAAACTTTATTGAACGCAACAACCCTTAGAGGATGGACTGAATTTCAATCTATGATCATAAAAGTTTTAGGTCCATTGCTAGATGGTGGTAGTATAGCTCACTTATTTAAAAGTTGAATCTTTTGTTGTTGGGTTCCTAGGCCAAATCTTCCCATTGGAACGTGCAACCTTTTCTTGACTGGCTTCGGCTTAGCCTTGATAACGGTAACAGTTCAAGGAACCAATGGGGGAGGTGGCAAAGCCTCACCCTCAAGAGCCCAATCCTATTTATTGAGCAGCCTATTCTTTTCTAGTTCAGACGAGTCCATGTTCTGATTTGCCACAAAATTAAAAATGTTGTCAAGCATCAACTTATAAGAGCTATGAAACTGTATTTTCAAACAACCGTACTTTTATCTCCCCAATTTTGGATGTGGAATATACAAATTGCAGTGAAATTAGTATAAAATATTGAGAAAAGAAGAAGAAATAAACTAGTGAAATGCAAAAAGTACAATGAGGTGGGGCGGGGCGGGGGCGGGGCGGGGGCGGGGGGAATTTTTTCCCCCCCGTTTAGAAACGAGGCAGGGGACGGGGGTATATTCCTCCGCCCCAACCCCCCCCACCCGTTTGAAATATATGTATGTACATAATTATACATATAATGATATTATCAATTATACTACTAATTATACGTGTTTATTAATAAAAATTATTAATTATTTATATTAAATTTATTAATACACTTATATTAAATTCCTAACTACACTTAATACAATAACACTTTTTTCTAAAAAAACACAATAATAATTTAGTAATTGTATTGGTATCAAAAGTAAAAACTTGATTATTTTAGTTATATTTTTTTATCATATTAGATTGTATTCAAATAATTTTTGTTTAATTATTTTTATGAGTTTCAATTGTGAAGTTACAATGAATAATAATTTGGTGATGTGTTAATATTTTAGTACTTGATTATTTGCTCAAATTTAATTATAATAAATTATATAATAATTTTTTTTAACACCACGGGTGCCCCCGCGAGGGAAGTGGGGCGGGGCGGGGGAAGTCGGGGGTGGGGGACGGGGGTCATTAATAGGCAATAGGGCGGGGGATGGGGGAAGGATCCCCTGCCCCATTACCACCCCTAAATATGACACTTTCAATGGGACGGAGGAATTAATTACTTTTGTGTTAAGATCAAGATGAAATACAGAAAACCCTTTGTGGTTTCGTAAAAAATCAACGAGCTGCTTTATGATTTTGAAATACCCACATAACCTTCTTGTGGTTAAATTAAATTGGAATAGCATTGTTTGACCTGCTATGGTACTGGTAGCCCAGTTTTTATTGATTTTTTTCTTTTCTTTCTTCCCTTCATTTTTTTTTTGTTTTCCTTTCCTTTTTTTATATATATTTTTCTTCACTTTCTGTCTTCCTGCATTACCACACAATAGCCACTGCTATACTACCACCACTATCTCTATCTTTTACCTACCTACCACCACCATCCGCCACCACTCTCTCTCCTTGCCTAATTTCCCTCCTTCCATTTCCTTTTTCCTCTCCCTTCTTCTCTCCCCCTTTCCTTTCTCTCTCTCTCTATCCTTTTCTTTCTTGATGATCGGATTTGGTCACTAGAGAGAAGATTTGGCTGCAACTAAATCTCTGTTCGTAACCAGATCTTCTCCGTGTGATTAGATAAGGTCACTAGAAGGAAGGGAAATGAGAGGGAGGCATGGGAACAAAGGAGCACTACAAGAAATTTGGCCTTTTGTGACAATAAAAAGTCATCACTAAAAATCAAAAAGTCGTCATTATATGAATATAGTGATGACTTTTTCCATTGTCACATGGTTGTCACTAATTCTATGTCACAAATAGGTACGTGTGACAACTCTTTTAAAGTCATCACTATGTCACAAATAGGTACATGTGACAACTCTTTTAAAGTCATCACTGAATCTTATTATTTAATGACGAGAACTAAGTCGTCACTAACGGTTGTCATTCTGTGACGAATTTTCTTGTCACTGTTTCACATATTTTTTTGTCATAAAAGGTAGCAAAAGTCGTCACAAATTTGAACTCTACAGTGACGACTTGAACTTGTCACTATCATTCCTAGTATTCGGTGACAAGAATAATCGTCACTTAGTGAACTTACAACTTTGTTTGGAAGATCTGCAATTGTTCATTACAAATATAGCATTGTCACGGCATTTCCGACAATTATAGTAAAAAATTAAATTTGCATGATAGTGACAACTTTGAAGGTTATCACTGAGTTTGTCTTAAAGAGTTGAAATTGGCCATTACAAATATAGTATTGCCATGGCATTTTCAACAATTATAGTAGAACATTCAATTTGACAAAAGGCAAAATCAACAATAACATTTAATTTGACAAAAGGCAAAATCAACGTAGAATATATGCCGCAAATTCATATATTTGGCCGTAACACATCTATAAATTAATCAAAACAAAAGTGAACCACAAATGTTGGGTCCTAAATCCCACATAATCAATTCAAGTAGTAATGGCCAATACATATCCTTCCCAAAAGATAAGAGTACTAGATTTCTAAACTAAAACATAGACTATAGCACCAATGTCATATTTCAATCATCTCTAGCAGCATATCCAACAGTCTTCTCACGATCAATATGAAGCTAGACTGCATTGAAAATAAACTTTTCTTTAGAGTTTCAACATATCCAACTATTGTGAACTTAATAAGTAAAAAAATCAGTCGAAAAAAGAGTTTCAGCCAAAATAAAAGAATATGTGAATTTTAAGAAAGCAGCCACCCCAAGTTTATAAGACTCGTCCTTTCTATTATCAAGTTTCATCCAATTTTTGTCCATGTCCTAGAGTTACAAATCCAGAACATAAGTCACAAATTTTTATCTACACATTACAACCAGAAATAAGCATAGATAAGCTAGTTATGAAACAATAGATTTCTTGAGGTGAATCTATAAAGATATAAGTGCAATTCCTAATGTGCATAAGTAGGCAAGGGGTAAAATAGGAAAATCTCTACTTCTCTGTGTTTTTTCCAGATTATATATTAAACATACACTTTTGCTAGCTTAGACAATCATCCATGAATTTCATTTTGAAGGAATAAGGAATGGAACTGTTAAGTGGCAGCAACTGCAAATCTGTTAGTGTTGTTGCAGTTGCATCCTTTAAAAGAGAGACTAATAAGTCAAAAACAATCTATTAAAACATAGTTTAAAGAAGTTACCTGACAAGTAATGAAAAATTAGAAGAACAGAGGTAAAAACAGGCCTAATTGTCTCTTGAGTCCAGTGTAAAGCAGCTGCAAAAAAGGCAATGAAAAAGCTGAGAACCATTTTTCAATTGAGGCTCCAATGAAAAAGCTGATTAGTGAACAAATATACAGAAAATAGAACACCAAACATAATGCACCAAGTGTAACAACCCATTTAATGGGATTAGATATGTTACCATCAGGAACAAAATCAGTTGCACAGAAAGTTGAGAAAAAGAATAAACTACATGCATATAGATTTTAAGATTTAGTGAGGAAAATGGATTGAAAAACATGGTACTGACAGATTTTTAACTAGGAGTGGTAGGACTGAGTGAGGAAAAAATGGGTAAAGAGAAAATTTTTACTTAAGGTTTATAGAGGTCAAGTTTATGTCATGATAAGTTCTGTCACAAAGATATTCGTGCCATCGTCTTCATTTTCTCCACCTTTATGTATACTTCAGTTTCATAATGACAGAAACTCATCGAATTAGTGAACTGTGGTAGTTGTTTAGATCAATAGAGTTCCATATTGTCCTTAATAGAATATTGAGTTTGAGCAAAACTCTTATCTGGATAAAAATTTCTCCCATTGCTGACCTTTTAGGCTTTAGCTAGTCTCTTTACAATTCCAGTTAAGTGCTGTTATGAAGACATGACAAGAAAAAAGAAGCAGAAAACAAGGAAATATACAAGTCTATTATTTAGTTTGAGAATCCTATTCAATTCTTGAATGGCATATGAAGTATGAACATGAAAGTATTAATTATACTTATAGATTGAGTAGAGCAGTAATAGCATTCATGGTTCTTAAAAAGGAAAAATAAAAAATGTGCTATGACTAACAAATTTAAGAATCTTGTCCATTTCCAAAATGTTATTTCATTTTCATAAGATTCTTTCTTCTTGATGAGACATTGTCGTATATGCTCAACTAAGCTTATGAGTGGGCCGTTAATCCATTTTGCTTTTACAATATAAATTATAAGAAAAAGAAAAAGAAAAAGAAAGAGGAGAGAGAATGAGGGTAACAAGACTAATATAACAGATGTCAAAACAAAAAATCCATTACATTTTTTGGTTTTGAAGTTAAATTGTATCCCATAATAGTGGAAAGGCAGCTAGAGCCAACCTAGTGCTATCACCAAGTAGCCAAAAATACCTTTAACAAGTGTAGTTGCATGAGTTTTATCAGCTTCAATGGACCTTGAAGTTCCAAAATCTGACACTTTGGCTATGTGCTTCGCATCCAAATGTATATTGTTGGACTCGATGTCTCTATGATAGATGGGAATTGCGGCTGCCAAGTGTAAATATGCCAATGCTCCTGCTACTTCACTTGCTATTCTTAGTCTGAAGTTCCAAGTGAAGGAGAATGAATCATCTATCTAATTATGAATGAGGTTGGAGAGGGTGCCATTAGGGATAAATTCATAGACCAATAGAGGAACTTCTGTCTCTAAGCAATAACCCAGTAGTTTAACTATATTCTTGTGGTTGACTTGTTAAAGAACAATAACCTCATTAATGATTCAGTACCATAAAGCTTCTGTCAGTACCATGTTTTTACTTTATCTTTGGCATTAAATGCTTTTATCTAAATTAGTAGAACAATATATGGACTCTTTACAGGTTAAGTGCAATCCTATATAAAGCACATCAAAACCAACTAGAGAACTCTGTTTGCTTGGCAGAATAGTCAGCAGTAGTTGTTGACAAGAAATTCTAAAACTGAAAAAGAAGCTCCATTCATTCACAAGCAGGCCGTCATCATAGCTAAACAGATTTTCTCTCTTTGGCAGAGTGGACGAGAAGAAGATACAGCACTAGGACAATCTCTATTCAAAATAAGTAAATTTTGAAAGAGTTGCAAAAATTTCTAAACTTAAGCGGGGCTGTGATTCAAAACTTGGCCCTTCGCTGTGTCTATCCTGCATATAACTAACTTAATGCAAGTGTTCTACAAGTTACCTTTGCTGTGTTGAAAACAACATTTTTGCAGTCTGCAAGAATGCTCACAGACCAAGCAGGAAGGAAATATGAATTCCTCTTGAATGTGACGTTGGCATCTACTTTCCTATCATAGTTAGCAAGAAAGGCTACACAATCGTTTGAAGTTTCATAGTACACATGTGCCTGATCAAACAAATTCATTCTGTTTTTTGGATAAATTCACTATTTTGGATAAATATACTGCATCCTTTGCCTATTTCCGAAGACATAAACTGTAATGATCATCAGAAACGTCTATTGCGTACGTCCTCTTATGAAAAACTCTTTCTCTTATCACTACCCACTATTATAGTGGGGGCAATGGGGAAGAAGTCCTTGAATTAAATCAGTCGGTTCAAATGTTCAACAGAAAAATTGGCCTCAATCTACTGTTGTCCAACTCATTATAGGAATAGAAATATCGAGTCAAGAAACGGGTTCT